>NW_007249779.1:262872-263761 GCF_000164805.1 Carlito syrichta
GAAGGAAGGGAGGGAGGAAGTGAGGGAGGGAGGGAGGACGGAAGGGAGGAAGGAAGGGAGGGAGGGAGGAGGTCAAGGCAGAAGGGAGGAGGGACAAAACACAAGACCCTATTTTTTAACATTTCACGAAAACAATAGAGCCACGGAGCTAGAAAAGCGATTTTGATCCACTCCTCTCTGAGAGTTCAGAAACATCATTTCATATAAAAATGAGCACTAGGCAAAGATTGTGGTTAAGTCCCATACAAAGTCATCTAAGAAAAATGGCAATAATGAGCAATGTCCCTACAGATAATGAAGGCACTCCAGAAATGCATACCCCCAAGCATAAAAAGCCATTTCAAAACAAGCCAACAGAAATGAAGTAATAAAAGATACAAAAGAATAACAAATAAAAATTAGAAGACTTCAGGAAAGATATGCTAGGGCTGAAGAAATAACTAGAAATAAAAGAAAACTCTCATTTCAGAATGAAGTCTAAACTAGAAGGAACAAAGAGCCAATAAACACAAGGAAGATTAAAATGGTGAAAATTTTAAAAACAAAAAGTGGAAGAAATGAATAGGATTGAGAGGAAGTGACTACAGAGATAAGAGGTAAAAGATCTAACATATGTATAATAGTAGTCACTGAAGAAGAAAACCAAAGCTAGGGAATCAAAGACTATAATTCAAAAACACCTTCCTGAGATAAATAAAAATTTGTGTAACTGAAAAAACTGATGCAGAGCTGGGCTCGGTGGCTCAGCCTGTAATCCCACGCCTTTGGGAGGCTGAGGAGAGTGGATTGGCTAAGCCCACGGGTTCGAGACCCGCCTGGGCAACTTGGCAAGACCTCATCTCTACAATAAATCAAAAATTAGCCAGGTGTGGTAGCGCAGGCCTGTAGT
>NW_007249779.1:264051-277235 GCF_000164805.1 Carlito syrichta
TCGAGGCTGCGGTAGCCGGGAGCAGCCACTGCACTCCAGTCTGGGTGACAGAGTGAAACTTCAACTAAAAAAAAAAAAAAAACTGATGCAGAATAGCCAACAGATAATTGTATTCTGTCACATGGACTATGGATGTCACTGAGAATCCAAGAAAAGATCAAGTCACTTAGCAGAAAAATCAGATTGTCATCAGACTAACCTACATCAGCACTTCATGCCAAAAGGTAAGGGGCTAGTATATTTACAATATCACTGGAATAAAGTATGATACAAGGAAGGCATATGCTTAGCCGAATTGACATTCAAAGTATAAGGGCCATAAATAAGCTATTATCCACAAGCAAGAACTGCAAGAATATTGTTCCCATGAACACCTTTTAAGAATCCTACTAGAAGATAAGCAACCAAAACAACTAGAGAAGCATAAACATAAGGGCTGAGGGTGAGCATTAAACACATAGATCATTAAGTTACTTGTCGATTAGGACCACATGGTGGTTGTAAGAAGTAAAGTATAGTATGATACCGTACAACTATCAAATATTTGAGGGTGATATTAGACTAAGCTAGCTAGGAAAAAACTATTTTCTGAGCGAAAATAAGAAAAGCATATGAAATGTAGACTAAGCTTTTTGATTGCCTTATAATTAATATCTGAGAATAAAAGAATATTAATTCAAATCATATGCTGTGGGAGAGAAAGGGAAGAGAATGCTAACTAGTTTCCTCTTGCTAGTAGGGAACCAATAGACAAAAAAGGTGGGGACTGAAATTATTATATGCAGTTATTATGAAGGTAATCATTTGAACAAAAATGTGAACCTTCCTAAGTACAAAAAAAGTAATCAAAGAGAGAAAGTAAAAACCATACTGAAAAGCAATGTATTTAAAAGACTTATATGTATAAATGTAACATAAAACAATCTGACAGCACTGAGGTTAAACAGTGGTTATATGGTCTTAATTCACCTATTAATAAAAAAATGTTTTATATTGCCAAGCAAAGCAAAATCTAACTCTATGCCTGAAATCACCATGGAGTGAGGGCCAGAACATATTACCTAGCAAAAAAGTGAGGGGTAGAAAAAAGTGACTATTGTATGCTACCATTTATCTAATAAAGGGGGAGAATACACACATATATGAACCATTAAAAATGAAAAGGAAGGTGTTATGGTTACCCATTGCAGCATAACAAACTACCTTATCATTTGTTATATCAATGTTTCTGGGGTCAGGAGTTTAGGCAGGGCTAGCTGGTTGTTTTTGCTCACCCGTGTGGCAGTGATGGACACTCATGGACATCCAGTCACAGGATGGACTGATCTGGAGGATCCACAATGACTTCATTCACATAACTGGTGTTTGGTGGAATGTCTGGAAGGCTGGGCTTAGCTGGGACTGTGGACCCAGATACCTACACATGACCTCTCCAACAAAGGGGTCTCGGAGTGGTTGGGCTTCTTCACTTGGTGACTCAGGAGGCTCCAGGCATGAGTGTTCCAGGTGAGCCAGCAGAGACTCCATGCCATTTTACAACCTACTTCAGAAGTCCCTGAGCATCACTTCTACCACACTCTGCAGGCTGAAGCAGTCACTAGTCCTCAGATTCAAGGGGAGGAATGAAGACCACACCTCTTAATGGAATGAATGTCCAAGGGTTTGTGGCCATGTTCTACAACTGCCATAAGGGATAAAGCATATATCGTTTTTAATGGTTACATATACCCAGTGAAGACAGACAGAACAGACAGGGATAGAAATTAGACTTCTTTGAATACAATTCACTTTGTAGATTTGATTTTAAAACCACGTAAATATGTTACATAATCACAAAACAAAATGTTTACTAATCCCCTAAACATTGAAAGCAAAAGGAAACAAATGAGCCTGTGTATGCAGGTTTTGCAACCACAGAGAGAAGAACTATATTCCAAGAAACTTTAAAATACCACAGTTTGGCTGTACATCTCAAGTGCAATATGGCCTAAAGGACAAATAGAAAAGCAGAAAAAAAAAAACATTTTAAACTGTTTGAACCATTGTGTTGTTGGTGATGGTGTTAGTATTATTCTGATAGCCTTGTGTGTGTGTAGTGGGCTCATGCAAATGGTTTTCTGATTCTATTAATCCATGTCATTGAAAATCAGATTCTTGCCTAGAGGAAACAAACACAGATAAATTATAGAAGTTAAGTGAAAGTCCTGTAGTCCTAAATTTGAATTGGAAATATCAGTACAAATTAATGATGTAGAAATACTGACTGCAGTTGCACCATGCACCCCTAGCACCCAAACTGTGGTTTCTAAATACCATTTCTCACTAAAAAAAAAAACCTAGTCAGCTGGGCTTGGTGGCTCAGCCTGTAATCCCGTGCCTTTGGGAGGCTGAGGTGAGTGGATTGCCTGAGCCCACAGGTTCGAGACCCGCCTGGGCAACTTAGTGAGACCTCATCTCTACAATAAATCAAAAAATTAGCCGGGCGTGGTAGTGCACACCTGTAGTTCCAGCTACTTGGAAGGCTGAGGTGGAAGGATCGCCTGAGCCCAGCAGGTCAATGCTGCAGTGGCCGGGAGCGGCCACTGCACTTGAGTCTGGGTGACAGAGTGAGACTCCAACTCAAAAAAAAAAACAAAAACCTAGTGCTCCTTGGGCAAATGGCTGACTCCAGATTCAGAGCAGAAAATGTATCAGATAAACCTGCAATATCTTGCCAAACCAGAGAGCAGGTACATTCTCAAAGGCCACTAGGGTCATGTCTAAAGGACTCAGGGACCAGCTTGGAAGACAGGACAATTTAACCTTCAATGTTAAACCTTATCACATTCCATTAAAACACATAAAATATCTTTGAATTCATGAGTTCATAGTGATCATTTAAAAATCCCTATTTGGCTGGGCACAGTTGCTCATGCCTGCAATCCCAACACTTTGAGAAGCCACAGAGAGAGGATGGCTTGAGCCCAGGAGCTCGAGATGAGTCTAAACAACATAGCAAGATCTTATCTCTACAAAAATTAAAAAACTAGCTGGGTGTGTTGGTGTGCACCTATAGTCCCAGCTGCTGGGGAGGCTGAGGAGGAAGAATCACCTGAGCCAAGGCTGAATCGCCTGAGGTCAAAGCTGCAGTGAGCTTTGGTTGTGCCACCGCATTCCAGCCTGGGTAACAGAGTGAGACTCCAACTCAAAAATAAAAATAAAAACCCCTATTTGACTAGGCATGGTGGCCCAGCACTCTGGGAGGCCAAGGTGGAAAGATTGCTTGAGCCCAAGAGTTTGAGACCAGCTTGGCAACATAACAAGACCTTGTCTCTACAAACAACAAAAAAAATTAATTAGCCAGGCATGTTGGCATGCGCCTGTGTTCCCAGTTACTTGGGAAGCTAAGGCAGAAGGCTTGCTTGAGCTCAGGAGGTCA
Source organism: Carlito syrichta (assembly GCF_000164805.1). Lineage (NCBI taxonomy): Eukaryota > Metazoa > Chordata > Mammalia > Primates > Tarsiidae > Carlito > Carlito syrichta. Next base: position 267,470 of record NW_007249779.1, read on the forward strand.
AGGCTGCAGCGAGCCATGATTGTGCTACTGCATGACAACCTGGGCGACAGAGTGAGACCTCAACTTTAAAAAAAAAAGCCCTATTTGATCATTCTTGGAAGAGTAACTTAATTTAGAAAACCTGTTCAAGGAACCAGGTCAGGCATATGTGCTACCTTTCCTTTACAAACCATACCACCAGGTAGCTAAATAGTAGAAATTTGGCTAAGAAGTTTCTCTCTATAGAAACATCTCAGCTAATAAATGAAGAAATAGCAGAACTATAATACCACCATTTTGCAACCACTAATTTATTTTAAGTTTCTTTGCAACCACTAATAAAGTAATGAATCCAGGCATTAAGAAACCACAGCAGCTAATGCCACAAAGGATGACAGGACACTCTGCCTACTGACAGAGGAACACAGAAGTAGTTCTTGCCAAGAAAAAATTGTCCAACCTGAATCTGATCAAGTCCCTAGACCAGCTACCAATTTACAGGAAATGCAGAGACTGTGGGAAACTCTACAGTCTAACGACCCAGTTTCTTAAACAAGTAAAGCACAAGGAAGAAAACATGGAGAGATGTCTGCGAGACGAAAGACACTGAGAGATACATTAGCCAATCAAGATGCAGGGTCTGACTCAGATCCCTATTCAAACCATTCTTCTGTTAATTCTGACATCTATGAGACAACTGGAAATTTGTTTTGTTTGGTTTGTTGAGCTAAGGTCTCACTCTGTCACCCAGACTGGAGTGCAGTGTGGCATGATCACGGTTCATCACAGCCTCGACCTTCTGGGCTCAGGCAATCCTTCTGCCTCAGCCTCCCAAGCAGCTGGGACTACAGGTATCCACCACCACACTCAGATAATTTTTGTGTTTTTTGTAGAGATGAGGTCTTGTTATGTTGCCTAGGCTGGTCTCGAACTCCTGGGCTCAAGTGATTCTCCTGCCTCCACCTCCCACAGTGCTGGGATTACAGACACAGCTAGAAATTTGGACAGAGACTGGATAGTTGCTAATATTAAGGGATTATTGTTACATGTGCAAATATTAAGGAATGATAGCCATTGTTTTTTAAGTCCTAATATTCCAGAAATATGCTCTGGAATATATGTGGATTAAATTATACAATGTCTGGGATGAATGAAACGATCGTCCAAATACCTTGGGAAACTGAGTGCCAGCAGGAATGAGACGGGACTGTGTGCCTTGACCACCCAGTCAGTTGCAGCTGGGGAGTGGTTTCCAGGTTCAATGTATGACCCTCTCTGTTTCTGTATGTGTCTGAACCTTTCATAATACAAGACTTACATATGTAAATTTTCACAAAATAAAAAATTTACACGTAGAAAAAAAGGCTAGAAGGCTCTAAAATCAAAATGCTAACCACAAACAAAACTGGCAGATGGGATTATAGGTTGTTTGCTTTTTAAATTTCTTAATAACTTCTACAGCACTTCAGACTCTAGGAAATAAAGATTAAACCAAATAGCCTATCCTTCCCATGGGGCAAAGGTTTCTCCCCAGCTCTGCAGGTGGACGGGTAAGTTGGCACCACCAGGCCAGGAAAGCCATTTGGCTGTACACACCGCAGCCCTTACAGGCAAGTGTACTTCCCCGGTACCCCACTTCTCTCCTGGGAATCATGCCCGGGGAAATCATCTCAAATCTGAAATGCCAACCAACCTGTCTGTGTAAGGATGTCCACACCAGGGTTATTTACTGGAGTGAAACGTGGAGTCAGAGGCCACATCTAACAATGGAGAACTGTCTCGGTGGAGTGTGACACATCACGATGCTAGAATGCTAAGTAGCCATCAAAAATGGTCATGATTGAACAGAGCGCCTCCGACAGTGTTGTGTAAACTGCAGACCCACATCTGCACAACTGACATGATTCTAGTTCTGAAAATGTGTGTGAAAATGAAAGGAAACTGGTTATCTGCCTCATGGGGCTCCTCACCAATATCTAAAATTAAAATACTCTTAACCCCTTATGGGAAAAATCGGGCGTTCTCAATGCTGCCCTAGAAGTTCTCAGGAGGCTTACGATGCCTTAATCCCACCTGCTTCCACGTTCCATGTTGGTCACATTATCTTTTGCAATTCTCCCCTCTGCCCACCTGGCCAGGACTCCAGCTATACCAGTTCTCTCCTTGACATCTAATTCCTCTCCCAAGCTGCTGTATGTGCTCAACTTACCCTGAAAGTTAGATCTCCTCACCACAGGCAGCCCCATCCCGGCCACTTCTTGTCCTCTCCCCCGCCAGCTCCTTGCCCCAGGATGCCCTGACCAGACACCTTCAGATGTATGCGGTCTGACAATTAAGCTCACCAATTTGCCGCCGTGCACTTACATTGGCTGCACTGTACAAACAACTCAGTAAGGTTTCCTAGCCTTGGTATATCAGTGTCTCACAGCTGTGTTCGTGTTGTGTGGCGGTGTCTTGCTGAGTGGCATTCATTATTGTTGTTGCATGTTTCCATGTGCCGTCACAAGAATATCAGAGCTTGAATTAGAGCAACAAACATTAAATGTTAAACTTGGCAAGAGTGGGAGTGAAATCAGGGACATGTTAGTCCAAGTTTATGGGGATAATGCCATGGAAGAAAACGGCAGTGTACAAATGGATTCAACATTTTTCTGAGGGAAGAGAAAGTGTCACTGACGAAGAGAGGTCAGGACGGTCAGTAACGAGCAGAACTGATGAAAACAACGCAAAAACTCATCAAATCGTGTGTCAAAATCATTGACTGACTGTGAGAAGCATAGCAGATCAAATAAACATCGATAGAGGAATGGGAAAATCTTAACTGAAAATCTTGGCATGAGAAAGGTGTGTGCAAAATGCTTCTGCACTGTCGGTAAGGCAGTTTTTAGCCAGTAAGCACATAACTGTGTTGGAACATCCTCTCTACTCACCTGATCTGGCCCCCAGTGACTTTTTTCTTTGCCTGAAGATAAAGGAAATATTGAAAGAAAGACATTTTGATGACATTCAGGACATCAAGGGTAATACGACAACAGCTCTGATGGTCGTTCCAGAAAGAGTTCCAAAGTAGCTTTGGTGGGTAGACTAGGCACTGGTGTCAGTGCATAGCTTTCCAAGGGGAGTACTTTGAAGGTGACTGTAGTGATATTCAGTAATGAGGTATGCAGCACCAATTCCAAGATGAATTCGCGAACTTAATTGTCCGCTCTCATAGGTTTCCCACATCTCCCACATCTCCCACAAGAGCCCCCTTTACACACCCACGGAATCCTCAGCAAATTTCTTAAACACAGACCATTCTCTCTAAAAGAAGAATCTTGTTCCCGCCTCAAAGTAACATGTTGCTCTCCCTACTTGTGGTAGGAATTGGTAGATTTCCCCCATTTTAGTCCCCTCTCCTGCAGCCACAGGACTCCTGCATACTCAATTCCCCAGCCTCCTTTGCAGCCATGGGCAACCTTGTGGCACAAATACAGCCAATGCGATGGGAGTGGCATGGTATGGACCCTTCTGTGGTTTGCCCTGAACGGAGGGATGTGTTGTTATTCACATCCCTCCCACCCTGTGGCCCAGAGCATGGGCTCGGTGCCAGGTGACCTACATTGGTAGGTCAGATGGGTAAGATATAGAACACCCTAGGACAGGCAGAACAGGAGAGGGGAGGAACAGGGCACTGGCACCACAAGGCTGCCATTGCTGCCGGAAACCTCCACCCCACAGACTGCTACAGGAGAGAGAACTGTGTTGTTTAGAGCATCATTAGCTTTAGTTTTGTTTTTGTTCTCTAACAAGTAGCCAAACCTGGATCCTAACCAGTCAACTCACTCTATTAAGCCCACCCATGACACCGGGCTGGTGGGTCATCTTACATCCGCCTCTCCCAAAAGCAGAGCCTGAGGCAAGGATTCAGGTGCAGGAGTTTCCCTAAGGACTTTCTCCCAGCAGAAACCAGTAAGGGAGCCAAGGACACAGGAGGGACAAGGGAAAGCCAAGTAAAGGTGCAGCGCCCAACCCCACCGTGGCCTGACCCCAGGGTAGCTCTGCGGTGTCAGTTTCACCTCGGGGTTTGTCCTGTCATAAAGCAAAGGGCTTTCCTGCTGCATGCTTTGCTTGTGGTCCCAAATGGAGGTCTGAAGGCCCCAGCGAGATACCAACTGTGCTCCACACTCAGGGCATCCCAGGCTCCTTGCCTTTGAAACCCGTTGTGAATCCAGCACCTGTCAGCCTCTCCCACCCTCCTCAACCCACCCCCTCACACCTTGGCCCATCAGAATAAAGGGCTGACAGTCCCACAGAGACTTCCCTGGGACCTTCACCCAGGATTGCAACAACCCCATCCCTCCATCCTTTGTCCCTGGGACCTCAACTAGGCACCCCGATCCACTGGCCTTCCTCTCCTGCCTCCCAGAAATTTCTGGCAGAAACCACAAGACCCGGGATTCAGTTGCCCAGTAAACCATGCTGGCATTTGCCCTGAGAAGACAGCGGGTCCCAGCACATGGGGCTGAGACCGTGGAGAGTCAGAGAGCTGCAATGACTCTTCCAAGGCCACACAGCTAATGTGGAGGGGCTGGGATGGGTGAAAGAGGGGAGGAACATCGCTACAGAAAGTCTAAAGCTATGAGAGAACCTGGGAGAAGCAGACCCCAGATTCTGTAGGAAGCCAGGAGAGCATCTGTGGAGGGCGTGGCCCCTGCAGCATCAGACATTATTTCCTGAGCACTGCATGGTCAGCGCTCTCATTCTCAGAGGCACTGGTTCCTTGAGTTCTCTCTCAGACACGGAGAGAAGGATCGGGTACAAGTGAATCCTGGGAAATACCCACAGGGAAGTGGAGGAGTGAGACAGGGAAGGAGCCAGCAAAGGGCATGGCTGTCAACAGTTACCCTGGGAGCAACTGGGGCCCCATCCAGCTGGGGAAGCCTGGGAGACAGCGTAGAACACCCCACAGAGGATGAGGTCTCCCCGGGCAGAGGCAGGCACCACAGCAAGTCAGTACCCTGCCTTTTGGTGGGACCAGAAAGAGCTTGTGAAGGCAGAGGCAGTGAAAGTGAGTTTCGAGGGGCGAGTAAAAGTCCTCTGGCGGAAAAGCAGGGGTGTAGTGAATATGAGAACTAGGGTGGGGTGGCTGTCAGCATCCAAACCCCCTCTTACTTGGGAAGGAGCCCCCTGTGTAGAGTCCTGGGTGGGCAGTTCCCATTGCACCGCAGAAGCGGAAAGGACCAGGCTTCGGTCACTCCTGCCTGGGACTCTGAGGCATCTGGAGCCAGGGCAAAGTCCTGGCCAGATCGTCCTGGACATCCAGGCCCCTTAGTCCCCTTGGCCCCTGAAAGTTCTCCCATCCACATCGGAGGCTTTGAGACTGAGCCAGGAAGCCCCTTTTCTGCGGTGGCAGGGTCACTTTCTGTGGCTTACATTCAAGAATTCTGAAGGGAGTTCCTGGTAGAAAACCAAGAATGAGAAAGTAGGGGCAGGGCACAACTGCAGGGCTGATTCCCATCATCTCTTGACCCCCCAGCCCTGCCCTGCCCCTCCTCTGGGCTTTTGCTAGAGGCACATCCTGGAAGGCCGGCTGGGCAGGACCCTTTGCTCCACTTCACAAGCAGCTAAACGGAGCTCGAGGGACGTGGTGACTCTCCACAGACAGAAGCACCAAGTGGGCTCTGACAGAGGGTCTGTGCGCCCAGCTAGGCTCTGCCCTGGTTCCAGTCAGAGACTCTAGGACCCCAAGAGGACACATCTGTGCCCGCTGGCTGGCGCAGCCTGTAAAACCTCATAGTCCCCTGGACAGATGCCTCTGATCACCGAGACCAACATTTAAGGGCCATCCCAACCCCGTCACGGACGTGTGTCCTCAGTGGGGGGCCATGGGGGAGGCATTGTGGTTTAAAGGTGACTGTGGAAAGAGGAGTGAACTTGGCCTGGCCTAAGAAGAGGCAGTGGGGGCAGGGACCTGAGGGACAGGCTTATTAATTGAGTACCTACTGTGTGCCCATCCTTGATGTACCTCTGCATTCTGTAGGGTTTTGTAAAAACGACCCACAATCCTGCAAAGTCAGGAGTAAGAGCCCCAATTTGCAGATGAGGAAACTGAGTCTCAGAGAGGTGCTGTGGCATCTTGCAAGCTCACACAACCTGGGGCGAGAGTGTCAAAGTTAGGGCTGTCTGTAGGTGAGAAGGCACAGAGCAGGGCTTTGAAGGCAACAAGGTACTGCCTGGTGGGACCCTGCGGACATGGCACTCTTGTTGTCACTGCCACTTTTCAGGAATCCGTCACCTCTCTCCCCTGCTCACAACCCTCCAGTGACCTCCCTCCTGCCCTGAAGATGAAGTCTAGCCTCCTTGCCACAGCCTGCAGAGCCCAGGCCTTCTGCCTTCCAACCCCTTGGTCTCCTTGGTCCCCGCCCATCTGAGGGACTTTTAAATTCAAATTAAAATAATGTAATTAATCAAACGGAATCACTTCATTGTAATTAAGCTTAACTAGTTTAAAAGATTACACTAATTAATTTAGATTGAATTCCACGTTTCTCCTTAGGGAGCCATCGCGGGAATAGGTGGCTGCCACTTCCAGCCTTGGTGAATCTCACGCCCGCCCTGAGCAGGCTCAGGTCTGCCGTAGCCCAGTGATAGCTCCAGTTCTAGAAGACTGCCTGGCGCATAGTAAGTGCTCAGGGAACACCCACCACGTGTCAAGTCCTGCAGAGAACAACCCAGACAAGGCCCTGCAGTAGAGCTCATACTGCAGCTCCTTTTCCTGGATATCATGGGAATAGGGAGCCATGGAGGGCTTGGGAGCCAGGGAGGGGAAGAACTTCCTGAGCTGGGGCACACAGCAACACCCCCATCCCCAACAAGAGATTGCAGCAGCCGCTGCCTCCAAGCCTCCCCAACTCAAGTCCCCAACAAGGCTGGCCCAGAACAGGAATAGAGCAGCCCACGGCTTCTGCAAGGACAGAGGGGGTGGATGCATCCAAACCTAGCCTGGCAGGTGGCTCACTTGGGGGCGGGGGACAGAGCCTCGGCTGGGGGTAGGGAATAGAGGCAGGACACCAGGGGTTCTGGGCTCCCCTGGCCCTGCTTCACTCTCTGGTGGCCTGAGACAGGGCCAGAGTCTCACCAAGCCTTTGCAACCTCCAGAAGGACCAGCTGCCCTGGGCGTGAAGATACACAAGCTCTGATAAACATAGTACAGCTGAGGTATATATAGACCCTCCCACCTGGTTTCCAAAAGGATTTGCAACAGCTTTCACAAGAGGCAAAGAAATGAGCATTTGGAGCGAGCGAGAGTTTACACATGGGGCCTTCACGTCACAGGCCTCGGGAAGTAGAACAGAGACACGAAGATGGAACTCGGATCCCTCCAGAAAGCGCATCTGTGTGGCAGTGAGCTCCCCATCAGGGGAGGTGTGCAAGCAGAGGTTGGCAGGCCCTGGGGGGAGTGTAGCTGGGGAGGGATTTGTGCATCAGATGGGGGCTTGCACAGATGCTATTAAGGCCCTGCTGGGAGGGAAGGTGACTCTGGCCCTGCTTGCCCAGCCAGGCCCCTGCCCACAACAAAGCCAGGAAAATAGCCTGAGATAAAGCTGGTGATAGGAGTCTGTCTCGGTACGTTTTGTGTTACCATGACGGAATGCCACAGACTGGGTGATGCATAAACAGCAGACATGAGACCGAGTGTGATGGTTCACACCTGTAGTCCCAGCACTTTGGGAGGCCAAGGCAGGAGGATTGTTTGAGCCTAGAAGTTCGAGACCAATCTGGGCAACATAGCAAGACTCCATCTCAAAAACAAAAAACAGAAAAAAACCCCAGTAGAAATAAACCAGGAGTTGTCATCCTGCAAGGGTCTTCCTGCTGCATCATTTCACAGCAGAAGGCAAGAGAAGGTGAGAGAGAGTGAGAGAAGGCCGAACTCGCTTTTGGGCAGCTCACTCTCACATTAACTCACCCGCTTGGAGGTAACGGCTGGGCCACTTATGAGGGCGGATCGCTCAGGACCCCATCCCCTCTGCTAGGCCCCGCCTCCCAACGCCATTGCATGGGGGGGGGCCACGTCTCCAACACACAAATTTTAGAGGACACATTCAGACCCCAGCAGAGCCGCTTGCCGGCCCTCTCCCCCTTTCCTGGGCCAAAGTCACCCCAACAGGTTTGAAGGGGAGGGGAGTGGAATCCCAACCCCCGTTTCTGGGACTGCAGGGCTGAGGCCCATGGCTGCCAGGGGAGCCTCTCTTGAACCCTGCGCTCGGACACAGAGCCACTCTGCCATCATGAGGGAGACCGGGCTTGGACCCTCCATTCCCAGTTTTGGTGCCACCGGCTGTCTGGCCTTGGGCTCGGCCCTCCCCCTCTCTGAGGTCGAGTCCTCAGGCAGTACAATGTGGAGGAGGCTGACTCGCTCTTGGGGAGTCCTCCCGGGGCTGACCCCTAGAATCCACAGAACTGCAGCACCGCCCCCAGACCAAGCCTCAGCACACCTCTGGCAGGGCCTGGCTCTCTGGGCCCTGCTACCTGGTTCCTAGGCTCAGCCAACTTTCTTGTACCTGCCCTGTTTCCTCTAGCATTATCCAACCCCCATGTGAGCTAGCCTCTGAGCAAGAAGACCCCTCCCAGTCTTATGGGGGAAGCATTCAGAGGACAAGAATGAAAATAAGTAAATATGAAGAAAATACGGCAGGGCGAGGTGGTCAGGGAGGCCTCTCTGAAGAGGTGGCATCTGAGCAGACACCCTGAGCAGGAGAACATCTGGGGGAAGGGCGTTCTGGGCAGCGGACAGTTAGTGCAAAGGCACTGAGGTCCCTGGCTTGGTGTGAGAGAACACCATGTGACTGAAAAGCAGAGCGTCAGGGGCGGCAGGGGCGGCAGGGTGGAGGAAGGAGAGGTCGGGTGGGGCATCTGGTGTAGGGCATTGTGGGCCATCGGAGGCTTCTACCGGGAAAAGGTGGGAGCCACAGCAGGGATTTGAGCAGAGGAAGGCTGAGCAGATATTTAACCAGGGAGGTTGCCTACCCTGGCCTCCAGATGGGAATTCACCAAATCTTCCCTCGGAGGCAGCTCCCTGCTCCTGACAGGCCTGCCTGCTGTATTTTTAATGCTGCCTGATGAGGAGACTCTCACAGCTGTAACTGAAACAGAAAGTCCACATGCCTCCGCCATCTCTGTCTCAGTTCAGAGATCATTAATCCCGCACCCAGAAGAGGCACCCGCCCTATGGGGGCTGCCTGGTGGGAAACGGGGACATCAGTCTCAGCAAGGAGGCCAAGCTGGTCCCTATCCCCATGCCCCCACTCCAGGGCCTGGGAAAGGAGAGAGGGGACCCTGACTCTTGGGACAAGGAGTGTGGTAAGGGAGGTCATGGGTGGTAGAAGCTGTCAGGGGCGTGGGGCCTGGCCCGTGAGTCAACGTGATCTGCACACCGGCTTTCTCACTTTGATGCCAGGACACCCTATGTAAAAGCCAAAGGGTCCCACACACGGCAAGGGGACCTGTCGACGACTGTTGGCAGCAATGTACAGAGGACTCTGCCGGCTCTAACGTGCTGTCTAATCCAGCCAATGCTTTGCAAACTGTAAACTACTTTGTAAACTACGAAGCGCTCCAGAACACCGTAGGGGGCTTGCAAACTGCATTTGGTAAACTGCGAGTGCTTTGCAAACTGTAGCGCACACTAGGAGCTGCGGAGGCCGACACCGCGGGAGCCCGAGGCAGTCGGGCCTCCGCCCCCCACCTCCGAGAGCCAAGCTGCGGCCAGGCGGGCGCGGGGAGGGGGTGCCGGTGCACGCGG
>NW_007249779.1:277404-308677 GCF_000164805.1 Carlito syrichta
GAATTAGCTAGACTGGCTGGGTCAGGTGGGGGGAGGTTATTCTAGCCAGGGTGGTCCTGGAGGACCTCCCTGAGGAGGTGACATGGGAGACCCAGAACGGTGAGGGGAATCAGTCACAGGAAGACGGAAGAGGGGATGTTCTAGGCAGGGGGTATAGTCAGCAAAGGTCAGGTGAGACCAACCCTTCATGGCTGAAGGATCGAGGGAGAAAAATGTGCCCTGAAACGATCGAGCCCAGCGCCAGGAAAGGGCTAGGCTAAAGGGCAGAGGCCTGTCCCAGTCCAGGGCTGGAGGATGGGAAAGTGGAGAACAGGCACCATGGGGACCGGTGCCCACCCACACTCTCCCAGAGTCCCTGCTTTCAGCCCGTAAGATGCGGTGAGCTGACGCCACCTGGGCCTGGAAAGTCATACTCCACCCTCCGAGCCTGGGGATAAGCATGTGTCCCCTTCCTAGTCAGAAAGAGCCAGCCTCGGGACTCTGGGCGGGCTCTGGGCCATTTGCCGAGCTGGTGGGAGCCTCTGGGTCCTGTGTGTCACGGGGAGTGTGAAACAGAGAACAGAGCGAAGGTGGACACAACTCCTTCAGGATGTTAACTGAGCTCCTGGACCCAACGGACACGCCAAGTACAAGAGCAAACTGTCCCTCTGCTTAAGTCTGCAGGAGGGCTTCTGCCCCAGCCTTCACCTGGCAAGGTGGTCTTCACCACGCCCCTCAGAGCCTTCTCTGGGGTCCACTGCCTGTCCCCGAATCTGTTTCTCCATTTTACAAACCGTGTGGCTTGGGTCATGCTACTTCAGCACCCTGGGCCTGTTTTATCATCTGTAAACAGGGGATCGCATAACACCCTCAATGCAGTGACCATGCACAACACTGGGACAATGCCCAGGGTGCTCGGCGCTCTGTGCCTCTGGCTGCTGTCACTCTTCCAGGAGGTGGGACGGCAGCTACCACCTACCACCAGGGGCCTGGGCCTGTGTGTCTGCTGCTCTGTCCAGCATCCCGTGCAGGCCTGACACCTGGGTGGTCACAGCGTGCTCACTCATCACAGCCCTCTGGGAGCCTTGGTGTCCTTGGATGGGAAGGGGCCCCCACTGCCCTGGGCATACCACTTGCTCTGGCCCAGAGGCAAAGGGTCCTTCTAGCGGCCACAGACTTTTCCCAAAGAGAGTGGGGCTCTCTGTTTTCAAACAGTCTCACACAACCTTTTGTCCTACCTTTTTTTTATAAATTAAAACCACCACCAGATAACCACCCCCACCCCATCAGAGAAAGGACCCAGCTGGGCAGTTTCTTCTTCAAAAAAATATATTTTCTTTTTTTTCAAACACCACCAAAGCAAATCCTTAGCCTCTGTCAAGCCAGTCCCCAGGGAGAGTGAGTTGGAAGGTTCCCTGGCACCTCCCTGAGCAGAGACCTTGGCCCCTCCCCCAGACCCCTGCCTGAGCAGAGGGCAGAGTCTCAGCCTGCTGGTGCCCTAGGGGATGGGAGAGAAGTGATCAGCTCCAAACCATACAAGAAAAACAAGCCAAACCCACAAAGCAAGAGAAAAAAAAATCAAGAGGATAAGTTAAGGGAAAAAAAAGGTGCCACGACATCCCTAGAGGTGGCAGGCAGGATGAGGTGACCAGGCGTGCCCCTCAGAAGCCCTGTCGGCCAGTGCTGGAGAAGGCCCTGGGCGGCTCACGGCATCCCCATGTGGGAGTCTCGGGGGAATTCACATGGCTCATCCCCCTGCTGTGTCCCCCACACCAGGGCCAGGACACAGTATGGCCACCCTGGGCCAAAGTGTGCAAAGTCCATTCAGTCAAGAGATTTAAAAAAAATATACAACATATTTCGCCAGGCCAGGCAGCAGCCTGTCCAACAGGCACTGGCAGACTTCTCTGCAAGGGGTAGCAGCGTCCTGCAAGGGGCATCCAGGCCCCTCAGTCCAGGGTCTCAGCAGCTGGAGACTCGGGGCCCTTGGAGCAGCAGGTGAGGCACTGGTGGGGCCCGTGTGGGCCCAGCTGGGAGCCCCTGATGGTCTGGTTCTTTGGCACTTCGGACAAGCGGCTCGTTGCAGAGCCAGGCAGGGGCAGCCCCTCGGTTCCTCCTGGATGCCGAGGGCCAGATGGCAGTAGCTTATAGGTGTGGGTGAGCACTGCCCCAGCAGAGGGGTGGGGGCTCTGGAGGGCCGGAGTGGGGTCTGAGGCCCAGCCTCCTATGCGTCCTCTCCCAGGATCTCCTTCACGAAGGCAGCGATGTCTGTCTTCTTGGTTTTGTGCAAGGTGAAGAAGGGATGCTCCTGGGGAGACAAAGGCACAGTCACTGTGGAAAGGGTGGGCTACGGGGAAGGCGCACCTTCCTGCCCTACGAGTCCCAGCCTGAGGACTCCTCCTGCCTAGAAAACCCCTACTCACCCTTCTATGACCTCCACCCCCAGAAAGCCCTCCGTGCCTGTCAAAGATGGCCGGCAAGGCTCCTCCTCAGCCACCTTGCAGTCACCCTGCATCCACACTGACCTCCCTTTTCCCACACACACCAGGCCTTTGTCTACGCTGGCCTTTCTGCTTGGAACGCCCTCTCCACCACCAGTAGATAACCCTTATTCATCCTTCTAGGCTCAGTTCAAATGGCAGCTCCTCTGTGATGCCTTCCCGGAGGCCACTCTGCCCCATTCTGTCTCACTCTGCCTGTGCACCATTCCCAGGCCTGGTGTGGAGGGAGGAGGCAGCCAGGTATGAGTGAGTGAACAAGTGACCAAGCACCTAAAAGCGTAAATGAAGAGGCCAGCCAGAGGAGCTGCCCATCTGTGTGTGGGGAAGCAGCCCTCTCCCCCAGAGAGCCCTGCCCAGCGGCTGAAGAGACAGCAGGGAAAATACCTTCCCACCCACACTCACCATCAGTTCCAGGTAGCTCATGCGCTCCGCCGGGTTCTTCCTCAGGCTAGGAGAGAACAGGGCAGCTGAGGCCAGATGGGCAGAGAGGAAGCAAGCCTAGCCTGTGTGGGCCACCCGAGCCAGGCTGAACTCGCCCCAGACTGGGCAGCAGGGAACACGTGCTCCAGGAAGAAAGAGCAGGACCACCCAGGGGGTCTCCCAGGGTGGAGGACGATCCAAGGGACAAACAACTTGCACGACTCTTTCTGGTTCTTGGGGTCCTAGTTCTCTTATCTCCATTGTGATCTAGGGAATTTCCATGCTACCAACACTGAAATGCTACCAAAATGCTCTGCCTGACAATCATATACTTTGTATCCTCAGTCAGGATACCAAGGGTCCTGGAAGAGGGAAGTCCCCAATTCAAAGGGTCAAGCTCACCAATGACTTTGCTGGGCTCATGTGTTTTCAATTTTTCTTATTTTCTAATAAAAGGAATAAAGGCTATGAATTATCCTCAGAGTAGCTCTTTGCCTATGATATCCGGATGCTGATTTGTTATGTCTGCATTGTCTTTCACTTCTAAATAGTGTGTAAGCTTATTTTTTTAAACCTCTCATAACGTAAGAGTTATTTAGAATTTACTTTTCATTTCCATATAGCTTTTTCCTTTTTAATGATTTCCTGTTCTATTTAATTATGATCAGAGAACATGGTCTGTATGACTTTGCCTTTTTCCTTATTTCCTTTGTAAACTGAAATGTGATTAACCCTTTGCACTCAGATGTCCCCTTTCAGGGAACATAAAGAGACTGCTGGTGATTATACAGGACAAACTTATACCAGCACAAATTTTTCAAAAGTGTATGTTTCCTTGAAGTTTTCCACTCAAACTGCACAAAAAAGCAAATAAAGAGATGAACTGTATACTGAGATATGATTGATCCATTGAGAAGTGGGTTTTAGGAATCATGAGTGTGTCCTTCCACATCTTAGAACAACAGACTGGACAACAAACTGCGTATTATTCATGTGGAAGGAAGAAAAGGAGACTGCACTGTCTGCTTGAATAGAAAAACACCATGTAGAAGAAAAAACAAATTAACACTGTACCACATGTATCAATGAACCTGCACGCATGTTTGTAACTGTTTCACGTTACCACATGCTAGAAAAATATAAGAGATAAAATTTAGATTTTTTTTTTGTCATAAGTTCCTCAATGTCCCAAATTCTGTTATAAGCCAAATATCATGACAATAAAATAACTGGTTCCAACGCTATGCTACTTAATATGAAATGATTCATTGTTCACTATTTCATAAAAAAGTGCCGTTGAGTTGCTGCTGGTAGGTGATCTGTGAGATGTCTCTGAGTGCAAAGGGTTAAGTTTTATAAGGCTCCCGTGGGTAGTCTTCAATCTGTTAAAAAGTTCTAGACATCAATAAAAGCAAACTTGTTTTTTATGTTTTTTTCTTTTTTAGTCTCCCTGATCTGTCCATTTCTGGAAGAACTGTATTAAAATCTCCCACCAGGACCATGGTTTTATCAAATTTTCCTTATGCTCTATTTCTACCTGACGTATTTTGATGCCATGTTGTTTGGGGTATTTGCTAAGGGAGAAGGGGACAAGACCCAGGAAGGAGGTGGAATCTGGCCAGGGCAGGGGGCTGTTGCCTGGAGTTCAGCAGCACCAGAGACTCACCACTGTGCAGTGAAGTCCACAAACTCGGGAGAGAAACGGTCAGCTGGGAGCTGAGGGGACGGCTCCTCTACCACCTGCTTCAGCTGCTGGAACGGGGTCCCCCAGGACTCATAAGGGAACCGGAGGATGGCCATCTCGATCTGTAATGGGAACAGCAGGGTCAGCAGGGCCCAGCCACCAGATGCACCCGCACTCTGCAGCCAGGAGGGAATCCTGCCCAGGCTTGTCGCCTGGAGCCAGGGTGCAAGTCAGGCTGAGGGGCTGTGTACCCAACCTCCCTGCCACATCACAGCAGACCAAGGGCCAAGAGCAGGGCACTGATACTTAGCTCTTCCAACCCAGCCAGCAAAGGTCTGGTTCACAAAGCAAATCCTGCCCAGACTGACCATCCTCAGGTCTCCAAACAAACTAAATTCTTAAGATTTTATATACAACCCAGGTTCCAGCTGAGCTGGAAATATCTGAGGAGCTGGCAACCACAGGCCACCTTCCTGCAAGGCAGCAGTCAGCAAAGCAGCCTAATGAGACAGGTCAGCAGGTCCCGGGTCGCCACAAGCCACTCCATTCTTAATGTCTTCCCACATCAACTCCAGCATCTGGACTGCTGTTTTCATGGAGGCAGCAAATGGGAAATATTTCTCACACAAACCTCGTCCCAAGTCTGTGAAGGAGTGTGAGACTGCAAGGCTGCTTTGCCCTCTGCCTCAGCCAGGAAGCCCCACAGAGAACTGGGGTCTGCAGCCCTCCTTCTCTGTGGATCCCCATCACTACCCACTGCCGCCTCCTCTCTGCCCTGTCACTGTTTCTCTCTGGCTTCCTAGACCAGTAGCCTGTGTGGTCCCATTTCTCCTGCTGGATCCAGACCTCCAGATAGGTGACATCGGGCGAACTGGTCTCTGTACCTACCCTGGGCTCTTACCCCTATGCCCTGCCTGTGGGTGGTGAGAAGTCATTTGTAGAGGAGACTGGCTGGCTTACAACAAACCCTGGGCTCCCATTGTGACAACTGGATAGAAAAAACAAGTCAGGCTTACAACAAACCCTGGGCTCCCATTGTGACAACTGGATAGAAAAAACAAGTCAGGTCAGCGCAGGCCCCTGCTTGGAATAGCAGAGAACTGCAAGGTTGCCACACTGACGGGCTGTAATCACCGTAATGAACGGAAGAGACCACAGCCCAAACAAACACTGTGTGCTGGCAACTGGCACTGCAACAGATCACTAATTGCTGTGCGAAGACTTGGGCTTCCCATTAGGCGAAAGGCCCTTTCCAGCCCAGACATCAACACGCCCACTGACGGAGGAGATGCACAACACAGAGGGCGTGTATGTTCTGAGGACAAAATCGTGTGGTTCACAGGGCTTTTCTCAGAATCTCCACTGGCTCCAACGTGCAGAGTGGGGGCCCCACAAGAGCTGCAAGAGCAGGGCCAGTGGCTACCAGAGCTTATCACTAAAAAAGAAGAAAAGTGTCAACCCTCTATCCAGTAATCCCTTTATTTTTTCTAAAGAGCTTGAAAAATGAAACAGGCCCTGGGCGCAAAGATTTGCCATATGGTGTCATCTGTCACGGGAAATATTTAGAAGAAGTCCAAATGTCCAGTGCAGGGACCGGCCCCACCACAGGGCCTGTGTCAACCATGACAGCACAGCGTTCCTCTGAAACTCCCTGGTAGTGACCCTAACCTGGCCAGGACTTGGTCAATGCCTGTTATGGCCACAAGCCTCCCCAAGCACGACCCGCATCTGTTCTGGGTAATCCCTGCTGATGTCCTGTGTCATGTGCAGTGGGACAAACCAGGTGCCTACAGAGCTGGAGAGGGCACTTCACAGGATGTGGAGGCCAGAGCCCACCCAGAGGGCCACACCTGACTGTCTCACCAGTCACTCCCTTAGGGTGACCGAGGATTCAAATGGAAAGAAAAAATCAGAAACAAGTGAAACACCCCCAGCAGGGGACTGGTGAGGAAGTGGTGGCAGCGGATGGTTATGGAGTCTTTGGAAGGGATGTCGTCAAGGGTTTATTACAATTTAGAGAAATATGAACGATGCAATACACGATGCTAAGTGTAAAGGACAAAATTAAAAATATGTGTTTCTTAAAAAGAAGCTACACACAGCCTACAAGGACATATCCACTGTTGGCACTGGCAATGGGGAGATGAGGTATGTCTCTAATAGAACTCCCTTGACTTTATCTCTGTGTTTTTAAGTCGAGTTTCCGTTGTTTTTGTACCTCATGGGGAGAAACCTAACCTGTGACAGGGCAGCTGTCTCTGGAGTGCCCACACCACCTGCCTCTGTGTGTACCTGCTCTCCCTCCACGTGCCACCTCCCCTGCCCTGCCCCCAAGCAGGGAGTATTCCCTGCCCCTGAACCTGGGCTGGCCTGACTCACTCCGACCAATACTGACCAATACAATGAGGCAGGAGCCATGCTGTGCTCGTTCCAGGCCTAGCACTTAGGAGGCCTTCCCTCTCAGATGCCAACTACCAGGAAAGAATTCCAATTACGTGAACACATGCTGTGCGGATGCCCAAGGAGCAGCCCAGCGTGAGGAAGCCACGGAGAGGCCACACAGAGGAGCCCCACGTCTGTGACGCCTCCATGGACTTTCTAGCCCAGCCCAGCTGTGACCCCAGCCAGCACCAGGTACAGCAGCTAAGCCGCCTGGCAATGGTGATGGATGACAGAAGGAGGGAAGCAGGGTGTGTAGATGTGTGAGGTGGTCACAAGTGGGGGCTCTAACATCCAACCAGTTCTGTGGAGTCTATAAATACAGCAAGATCTGGTTCTTTTTATTTTCTGACATAGGAGTTAGAAAACTGTCATCTGCAGGTATAGTACCCACCTTTGGACTTCAAATATTCCTCCCCATTCCTTTTCAAAAGGACAGAAAAACTTAAGTAAAAAACTATGTGTCACCAATATTTTTAAAAATCGAGGCCAGGCAGTGGCTCACACCTGTAATCCCAGCACTTTGAGAGGCCGCAGCAAAGGGATTGCTTGAGCCCAGTCAAGACCAGCCTAGGCAACAGAGCAAGACCTCATCTCTACAAAAAAAATTTTTTTTAATTTGCCAGACAAGATAGCACATGCCTATGGTCCCAACTACCCTGGAGGCCAAGGTGGAAGGATCGATCATCTAAGCCCAGGAGGTTGAAGCTATGGTGAGCTATAATTATACCACTGCACTCCAGTCTGGGTGACAGAGTGAGACCCTGACTCAAAAGAAAAAAAAGAGGGCAGGGGAAGGTTTTTACCCAGTTCCATCTCACTGAATTACTTTGGTTTTGAGTCTTTCCTAGTCATTGACAGATACACAATTTGCAGGGTTACAGCCACATTATGATAATGATAATTATGGCAACAACATCAGTAAAATCCAAAACATCTGTGTCAACCCTACACCTAACCCCAACACTTCTCTGCCACCTCCTCTAAGCCCTCGCTCCTGGGATCCAGCTACCCAGGCACACAGCAGGGCCCACCTCAGGACCTCTGCACCTGCACTCCCGGGCTGCTCTACCCCCAGCTTCTCAGGGCACCCTCCTCAAAAAGATCTCCACATCTCAAATAATAGTGGCCTTTCCACCTGTCCCCAGAGCCACTCTCACCTGCTCGACTCTTCTTTAGCTAGTGGCACAGTAAGCAATGCATTTGGTATTTGTTCCTGGCACAGAGCTCTTAAACTCTTAGAATTTCCAGCATGACAGGTGTAGCTTTTGTTATTCATAAGGGGTCCTTTTAGATTGTGCCTGGGCTGATGCCAATGAGACGACTTAGAGGAGTCTCTAGACAGCCTCAGAAAGGGACTGGTCACCAGAGAGTCCTGGTGATTAGAGGATTGGCACTTTCAGTATCACCTGCCAACCTCTGAGAGAGGAAGGTGCTGGGGACCAAGCTCCATAAAAACTTTCCACAAGCTCAACAAGCTGCGGGGCAGGTGCTGGGAGAGCAGCAGGCCAGAGGGCACGGGAGCTCTGCATCTCTCCCGTCCCCTGCTCCTGAGTTATATCCTTTATGATAAACCAGTAAACAGGCCGGGCTCCCACATGCAATCCCAGCAATTTGGGAGGCCAAGGCAAGAGGATCGGTTGAGCCCAGGAGTTTGAGACCAGCCTGGGCAACATAGCGAGACCCTGCCTCTACAAAAAAAAATTTTTTTAATTAGTCAACTGTGATGGCATGCACTTGTAGTCCCAGCTACTCATGAGGCTGAGGTGGAAGGATCACCTGAACCCAGAAGGTCAAGGCTATGGTTGAGCCATGATTGTGTAACTGCACTTCAGCCTGGGCAACAGAGTGAGACCTCGACACAAAAAAATAAACTCAATAAACACAAATAATGTTTTCCTGAGTTTCATAAGCCATTCTAGGAAATTATCAAACCTTAGAAGAGAGTCATGGGGAACCCCCAATTTATAGCTGGTAGGTCAGTAGTATGGGAGATCCAGGACTCCCAACTGGCATGTGAAGTGGGGGCAGGTTTGTGGGACTGAGCCCTTAGCCAGTGGGGTCTGCGCTAACTCAGGTAGTTAACATAGGAAGCAAACTGAATTATAAGACACTCACTGGGCATCTGGAAAATCTGAGAATGGGTTGTTGGTGTTAGAAAACAACCAATACACCTTCTCCCATATAGCTCACCTACTTACCCCACATATCCAACGGCTTATGTCTGACTGCCCTTCCCCCCAACACCAAATAGCCAAAGAGACTGGGGCAGGCAGGGGTGTCCTGGGCCAAGCTCTCCCCTGGGCAGAGAAGGTACTGATGCACAGAACACACTCCATTAATCTCCATGAGTAGGATAGGGTGTGGGGGCTGGAGCCCACTCAGGCCGGGTTCATTCATGCTGCTGGCCACTATGATTTCCACATGTGTCTCCTGCACAACTTCCTAGAACCAGCTGGGATACACGTCCCAGGCATTTTCCTGTCCCTCTGGTCTATCGTCCACATGGGTGCCATAATGACTTTCTAAAATGGAAGGCTGAACACAAATCACAAATAAACAAGCTTCAACCCACACCTGCCTGCCAAGCAACTCTAGCAGGAGCAAGAGGCCCTCAGGCCCATCATCCCTACACTGAAGCTGCAACTGCCTCACCCTACCCAAGTCAGGGGTGTCTTCAGCCTCCACAGGCCCAGGATAAGGAGGTCCCACCCATCCCCTCCTACCACATTCGTGGAAATGCAGCAGGATCCCACAGGCAACCCATTTCTTGCTGTGAACAATTTTGAAAAAATTTTTACCATTTTGCTTTTTAAAGTATTTGCATGCCAGCTCACTCAATTTGGGATTAGCTGTGATTTCTCAACAAGCATCGAGAGCTCTGGGGAAAGGTCCCATGGCTGACTTATCACAAATGGTGAGAACTTTTGTGATAGGTGACCCTGACCATTAGGGAAGGAATAATGCCACTCACAGTCATTCCCTTAAATGGACGGTAATTTTTATTGGCACGTTTTCTTCTCAGATTTTGAAACTGACACTTCTTTCCAGGACCTAACCTATCTGACAGGCCCTCCCAAAAGCTCATGGCCCTGGGTCCAACCCGCCCCACTCCGCCTGACCAGCAAGGAACCTGCCCCAGACAGTACCATGGTGATGCCAAGACTCCAGACGTCAGACTTGACGTTGTAGCCCTTCTGGTTCAGTTCCGGGTTGATTCTCTCAGGCTGCAAGAAGGACCAGTGAGGTGTGAATGGCCACCTAGGTACGGGACCCAAGGCTCCCTCCGCTAGGACTTCCCACCCCATCACAAACCCCATCCCAAAGTGCTCATCTTGCCCTACCTGCCACATGGCAGAGGAGGAGACGGAGACTGGCAAGGGCCTGGGTCATTCCTCAAAGGCCCAAGCCTTGCCCCAGGCACCCTCACCTAGGAGAGAGTCGAAGGGACCTCCTCTCTGACAATGGGGGCAGGGTGGGACCTTCACAGATGTTGAGTCTCCTCCCTCTGGGTTGTCCACATAACTCATCACCCACATGGGGCACTTGGGGGCAGGTGACAACAGGGGTAAAGCAGGACTGCTTGGGCAGCCAGGTGCAGGTGGCCCCACTGTGGCAGGAAATACAGTCAGAGGACATGGACAGAGAACATGGACAGCATGGCCCCATCCTCTCCTGAGCCAGGGGTGGGTGCAGAGACCACTCACAGCCATGTAGGGCTTGCAGCCGGCATCCATTGTCTTAGCCACAGAGTCCACCAAGTAGCCACTGATGCCAAAGTCGCACATCTTCACGTGGCCCTCCTTATTGATGAGCACGTTGGAGGGCTTCACATCTGCCGGGGTGGGACATGCCTTTCTCAGCCCATTCTGTGTGTCTGCGCCCCCCAACAGCCCGTGCCCCATCCCATGTCCCAGTAGCCCAGCAGGCAGGTTTCACCAGATCCCCAAGGATGGGCCAAGGGGACTAAGGCTGTGAGGGAGTGCCACACCTGCCCACAGTCACATCTGGGGACACAGCCCCTGCCATGGAGGGGAAGGCAGGACTCTGCACACTCAGCCCAGAGAGCTGCGCCTGCATCTACCATCTGTACTCTAGAAGCAAGGTCCAGTGAGATGGACATGTCTGGGCACCACAGGGTCAGTCAGAGCCCAGGAGGCAGGATCTGCATGTATGGACACAGAGCCTCCCACAAATTCCTGGTGGAAGATGAGCCCAGCAGGAAATCCTCACGCAAATGCACCCAGGACACACACACACATCCACAGGCTCTCTGTGGGGACATGTATAAGAGTAGAAAGGCAAAGAAAAAAGACTGGAAGGTTCCATGCCAAACTGCCAGCCACAGTGGCCTGGGGCAGGGGCTGGAACAGGCACAGAGTGGTCAAAGGAGGCTGAACCTAATTTATTTTCTGAAAAGCAGTACATCCGGGAAAATGGCCTTGTACTCAGAAGCAAAAAGGAGTGAACGATGACCACACACAACCTCAGTGAGTCCAGAAACATCAGCCAAGCAAAGGCTGGACATTCAAAAACAAGCAATCCAGTCCACTGTGGGAAAATCAGACCAGTGGCTGCCTCAACAGCATGGGGGCAAGAAAGGGAAGGGACGCAAGGGAACGTTCCAGGCCAAGTTGGGGGATGTCTGCATCTTGGCAGGAAGGAGGAATGTGGGTGTGAACTTGATCAGATTCGTTGAATGGTACCCAACTCTGTGCTTCATGACACAGAAACTACAATCAAAACACAAGCCAGCCAGCCTTTCTCAGGACGGAAATGACCCAGGCCCTGCTCCAAGCACCAGCAAACCTGAAGGGAGGCAGCTGGGGGAGTGGGTGGAAAGCAGCCTGGACCCCAACGGGCAAGTCACAACTTATCACCTCACTTAGCCTCTGTCTGCTCATCTTGGAAGTGGGGAGCTGTCTACCTGCCTTAGTCCGAGAGACCCCTCCCGCTGGCTGGGCCCCACCCCACAGGGCACTAACCTCTGTGGATCACCGACAGCTTGCTATGGAGGTGCTCCAAGGCCCTCACAATCTGGAGTAGAATAGAGAGAAGCGAGAGACAGGATTGTTGTTATTCCTGGTGGCATCAACAATGGCGAGCAGTAAGACTCCCGCCCGTGTCCACCTGTCTCCCGCTCCCACAGCACAGGCCAGACCCTCCTCTCCCCAGGCTCCTGGCCCTGGCCCAGCCTTCCCCCGGTGTCCTGGCCATCTTGGTACAGACACACCCAGCCTCCAGTTTCCTCTCACTCTCTCACACTGCACGCCACAGGGGTGGGCACCACCACCCACCCCTCCTGTGACGGGGCCAAGTGCTCTACCAGCTAGAAGCTGTTCTCCTCAGGAAGACTTAGTGGGGAGCCTGAGACAGAAGTATGTTTTAAAGGTTTCCAGGCACAGTCAGGATCAAGAACTATCCTGATTCTCAGTGACTGAGCATCATTAATTCCACTTCTCTTTCTCCTCTGGCCGCCAGAATGCTCAAGCTCAGTGCTGCTGCCCTTCTCTAGAACTGTTTAAGACTCAAAATGCAAATGTTTTGGATGTTAACCTTTCCCCCAACTTAGCCTGTATCTCTGTGAGCTGCCCCAGGCATTTTTGGTATAAAGCCACTGTAAGAACTAAGTTCCTTTTTAAAAAATGGTCTGGAACTCAAGAGTTGCACTCAAAGTCCTGGAGACCTGGATCTGCCAAATCTGTGGGGCTCCAGGCACCCCAGGCCCCAGGGTCTCCCGGTGAGAAGGTCCAGGCTGCCTATGAGGACAGGTTCAGGGACCACACTGAGACCCAGCTCTGCCCAAGACATCAGCACTGGGCCGGAATCTGTGCCTGGTGGGTCCTCTAGCTACACACCTGGAACCTCCAGCCCACCCAGGTCACTTACAGACACAGCGATCTCCCCCAGAATATCTTCTGGAATCGTCATGCTTTTCTCCAGCACCTTCCGGTAAAACTTGTCCAGGGACGTGTCCATGAGCTCCATGCAGATCCATACATCGCCCTGTGGATGGAAACCCAGAGCTCAGTCAGGTCGGCCAAGGCTACTCGTGCCTGGACCACTTGTGCCAGTGCCCGAGTCCTCACACCCCACCTCCACATGGCCTCAGACGTGTGTCCACCCAGCAGTTCAGTCTGCTAAGCCACTGCCACTTCTCTCCATCCTCTGCCCTGCCTACACTGCCAGGTCCACGGGTCAGCCTGGCAGAGTTCTGCCACCTCGGCCTCCTCCATCTGATCCGTAAATCCATGGCATTCCCAGGAAGGAGAGACTAACACACAACCTGGCTGTCCCTCACCCAGGGCCTCAGGGTGCATCTGAGTCAGCTTCACCCCATGAGCCGGTCCTACTGCCCCACAGATGGTCTCATGCCAGTTGACCCTGACAGATGGTTCCCTGCCTGCAAGGACCTACTCCCTCTTCCCCAGCAGACTCCTGTGTATCCTCCTGCCAGGAAGAAGCCTTATGCCCACAGATGCCAGCCTCCATCCGCTCAGAGTTGGTGCAAGAGAGCACTCAGCTCATCACGAGTGAGACAGGACTCAGTGGGCAGGGCTAGGGCAGGGGACCCCTGACCTCTGTGCTAGCCTCAGGCACCCCAGCCACCCATAGCTCCACGAGGGGCAAATCAATAACACAAGTCCCTCACGTCCAGCACAGGCTCAGGCCTCCAGGCTCCGCCACAAAAGCCCTTCACACCACCTGCCTGGCTTGGTGGAGGGCAGCCCATCCTTCCAGCCTCACTTCCTCTCACCCCACAACTCACACTCCCCAGAGACCCAGAATCCAACACCTGCTTGGCTACTCCCACTTGGAGCCCTTGCCTCCCTGCCCCCAGATGCTGCTCCTGAGGGGTAGATGGTGATACAACACAACCGAGAGCAGCACTCACGGGATGCACTGAACCTCCACATCAACTTAAGGAGGCACCTACCATCACCGGCCTCATTCTACAGACAAGCGACACAGAGTGGAGCAGTCGCAGCCAGGAAGCAGGGAGCCAGGTGGTCTGGCAGGGCCGGTGCTCCAGGAGCCCAGCTGTGCCATCCCTTGGGCCGCCAGGAGGGGCTATGTTAAGCTCCCCCATGCTCCCAGCACCTGACACTGGAGTAGCTGAGTGGCGGTGGGTGTCAGCTGACAGATAGGCTGAGGGACATGCTCCCAGCCCACAGCCCAGTACCCTCCCCACACCCGGCACACCTCTCTGAAGAGGGCCCCGTAGAAGGTGACGGTGTAGAAGCAGTCGACCGTGCGCATGTTGATGTCCAGGTCCATGAGCAGCCGCTTCTGCTCCTGCGAGTTCACGGTGGCCCGAATGCGCTGTGGGGAAAAGAGTGGTTCAGGGGCCACCACTCCCCACCTGTTACATGAGGGCCAGAAGCCCCAGGGGCCACAGCCCAGCCTGTGCTGAAAAGTCTGGCCTTGTCACTAGTCAGGGAGAGAGACCAGGTCACACAGCAGGACTCAGCCCCATGCCTCCTGCAGGCAGCCTTCCCAGCTGCCTCCAGCCCCTGGTGCTCCTGGCAGGGAATAGGACGGGCCCCACTTACCTTCACAGCCATGATGGTGCCGCTCTGGGCATGCCGCACTTTCTCCACCACCCCATAGGCTCCACGGCCTAGCTCCGAGATGGTTACCAGGTCATCAGCTTCCACCTCAAAGTTCTTAGGAGATACAAAAAAGAGGGTCGCTAGCTGTCAAGTCAGGAGCTGGTCCTCACCCCTCACCCAGTGGAGATGGCTAGGCAGTAGCGAGGCAGTGGAAAGAGAAGCCCAGTCAGTCAGAGCTGGGCTCCAACCCCGTACCAGCCACTCCCTGCTGTGTGACCCTGGGTGTCAGTTAACCTCTCTGAGTCTCACATTGACCTCTATAAAACAGGTGCAGCACCAACACCCAAGGGCTGTTGTGATCTATAAAAAACATGGCCTGTGAAATACCCTAACCAGCACAGAAAGTTTGTGAGGTGCCCTTCCCTCTTTCCCCACCACTCAGCTGGTTAGAGTACATCTAACAGGTTTCCCTCTGGTGGGAGAAACACACAAAAAAGGAATAAGTGAATAGATGGACCAGGACACCAGGTAAGGGATTGTCTGGGAGATACTATGAGCCTAGGAGAAAGTGTTGCTGCAGAGAGGCCTCTGTAGCAGGGTCTTTGCTGGGAGGACCTGGGCATATCCAGGTAACATAGGATCTCTGAGCCAGGATTCTCAATGACTGGTACCCTCCCAAAGCTTCTGAGGTGTATATAAAATGCAGACCTGAGGGTCTGATCCAGTAGGGCTAGGTAGGTCCAGGAGTCTGCATGCTCAACACACTATCCCCCAGGAAACACAGGTGCAGCAGGCCCATGGCACCAACTCAGGTCAGAAATTATGCCAGCCCTGAGCTCACCATGGCCCCAAAAGGCAGGCTGATGGCCCCTCTTCCAGAGAGGAAGGTCAGTGGGTGGGCAGCCCAGGGCCACACGACCAGCCACACAGGGCTTCTTCTCGGAGCCCAACACTGCCTGCCACCCACAGGTACCTCCCTCCCAGTGGTCCTGCAGGGTCAGATGCAATAAGAAGCCCTGTCAAGAGGGACTGCTGACACCTACCCTGTCTCCAATGGTGATGAAGGTCCGAGAGTCTAGGTTCCGGGGGGCTCTGCAGAGAAAGCAGACTCTATGAGCCTCGGAGAGAACCACACCCAACAAACAGGCCTGGCATGGGGACAGGGCACATCCTGGCCTCAGGAGGCAGTGCCTCAGGTCACCTCATCTCATAAATGGCTAAGCCAGGCATGGCCTCACTGCCGAGTGGCTTTGGGCAGAGCCTCCAAGATGGAATGAGAAGGGGGCCCAGAGCATGGATGGTGTACAACCCCCCACAGCCACCCGCCTGCCCTCACAATGGGTACTGCTCAGGACAGGACAAGGAGCAAAGCTGGGCCAATTCCACCTCCTTCTTGCTCCTCTCACTGGGCCCCATTCAGGAAGTCCTCCAGGCTGAGCTGTGGGAGAAACTGAGGCAGACTCACGTGGGGTTGGGCGCAGGTGGCTTGGACACACATAATATCCGTAAATCCTTCTTCCTCTTGGATTTTCCTAGAATGGAGAGAAGGCAAGGTATCTGGTCAGTCCCTCAGTCTATCACCGACCCCTGGGCTCCCTCTGAGTTGGACAAAGCTGGGGACAGAGATGACTCAGGCCCCCCCAGGGGGCTTCTGGTCTCAGACACAGATACCCAAGGGTCAGTGAGGTCAGTGCCATAAGAGGGCCCGGGAGCCCCTGGTGTCCAGGGCATGCGGCCAGGCCGAGGCATCAGGAGACGGAGGTGGACCAAGGCTGAGCATCCACTGTCCTAGCAAGGAAAAGAAGGGAACGGTACCAGGCAGAGGGAAAAGCACAAGTAACAGCAGGAAACAGAGAGGCCTGAGGAACCAAGGAGCCACTGGAGCCCCCTCAGCATAGCCAACACCTAACCCAAGCTCAGTTCTGCTCCAAGACAGCACTTTCCCAGCCCCTCAGAGTCTAAGCCCGGCCTATCCTTGGAAACTTGAGTGCTGGCCCCTAGGCATCACCCCAGAGCTGCCCGACCCCACTTTGCACCTGCAGGCCACACATGCTCCAGCACTCAGCTGGACAGTTTGGCCAGGCCATCTTACAGATGGGGATGGGGCTTGGCCACCCAGGTCTCATGCAGGGCCGGGTCTAAGCAGCTGAGGTTTTGTCAGGCCCTGGCACTCCTGACCCATGCAGAAGTCCTATGTCGTGTCTGTTATGGGTTGAAATGTGTCCCCCTCAAATTCATATGTTGAAATATTAAGCCCCCATTACCTCGGAATATGAACTTATTTGGAGATAGAGTCTTTACTGGATAATTACATTAAAATGAAGTCAGTAGGGTAGGCCCTAAGCTGTGTGACTGGTGTTCTTATAAAAGAAATCTGGACACAGAGACACAGAGAGGGAAGATGGGTAAAGAGACAAGGGAGAAAACAGCTACCTGCATGCCAAAGAGAGGCCTGGAACAG
Organism: Carlito syrichta; assembly: GCF_000164805.1. Classification (NCBI taxonomy): domain Eukaryota; kingdom Metazoa; phylum Chordata; class Mammalia; order Primates; family Tarsiidae; genus Carlito; species Carlito syrichta. The sequence goes on from NW_007249779.1 coordinate 294,442, forward strand.
AGCCTCCCCACACAGCCATCAGAAGGGACCTGCCCTAAGAACACCGGGAGTTTGGACTCCCAAACCCCAGAGCCATGAGACACTGACTCCCTGGTGCTGAAGCCCCCAGACTGTGGCACTCTGCCACAACAGCCCCAGCAGACTGCCAGTCTCCATCTGCTACTTACTGCACTGACCTTGGTGGGGGCGCCTGAGGTAGTCAGAGCTCCAACCAGGTCCCAGTTCTGCAGCCCATCCCCTCCCTGAGCCTTGATTTCTCCACCTATTACTCTCAAACAGACACCCACCTCAGGTGGCTGGAGGCTTAGAGCAGATACCTGGTCAGGGTCACAGCTGCGGCTACACTGGGCTGGGTTTTGGTGGGCGTTATGCACAGCCCAGGTCCAAGGCCATGCCCCGGGTGTAGCTCCACAGGTCGTATGCGCAGGTGAGCCCTGTCCCTCTCTCAGTCTCTGCCTCCCCGTCTGCACAACAGGGACACTGACTTCAAAAAGGACTCTTACAGGGAAAAATCTACAGGGAAGACTATGATGTCGAGCATAAGGTGCGCAGTCTGGAGCCCAGAACAGGTTAGGCAGCTGCCTTCTTTCCACCACCTGCTGCTCAGACTAGGAAACGAGGCCCAAAGAGAAGCAACAGTGGCCAGAGTCTCACAATGAGTAGGAAGCAGGGCTGGGATATGGACCCAGGCCTGCTGGTTCCACGTCCCCTGTGCTTTCTAGGACATGCTGGGCCATCCCTGGGCCTCGCATCCCTGTCTTTGAAGTGAGGGCACTAGGTGAGTGAGTTGCGAGCTGCTGGCAGTGGTCGGGGTGGAGGTGAAAGAAGTGGCGCCCATGGCCCCGTGATGCTCCCAGGGCCACCACACCCATCCTAGCTCAGGGTCAGCTCCCTCAACCCTCACCACGACCTGAGGGCAGAGCTACTTAATCCCTATGGTGCAGGTGAGAAAACTATGGCACCAGGCTTTGCTGTTATCCAGGTTGGGAGCTCACTCCCTCCAAGCCAGGCTGTAAGAGGTGGAGGATAACTGAGGACCCCACAAAGCGGGGAGGCAGGCCCACCAGCCCCACAGGGGCAGAAGCAGGACAGATCCAGGCCTGGAGGCTGGGCCCCGGGGCCTTGTCTCAACCCTGTCCACTGGGCACATTACAGTACCTGCCTGGGCCTCAGTTCTCCATCTGTGAAGTATCCCCCACCACTCTGCCTGCCTAGCCAAGAGGAGTGCAGTGTAAGAAGGGGTCTGGCAAGGGTCCAGCCAGCACTAGCAGCATGCCTTGTCCAGGGGCCTCAGGGCTGCAGGCAGGAGGACGGGACTCACACCACACACAGATGAAGAGGGCTAGGCCCCCAGGGAGGGCAACTGGAAGTTAAGCACCTGAGATTCCAGCCCAGGCTGCCTTCCAGGCTAGCTTTGCTGGGACCCACTCACCCTGGAGGCTGATGCCAGGTGTCCACCTCTCTCCCACCCTGCAAAGCTCTCTCTGCTCCCCTCCCGAGTCCTAAGGCAGCAGCTCCCTGACTCCCACTCCTAGGGACAGGCAAGGGTCCAGTGGCCACACCTCTCAGAAAGCTTAGAGAGCATAGTCAAGTGCCCGACACTCAGCTGGTACTAAAAAAGGGTCAGAATTCACTGGACACGGCAGACTGGCACGCAGACGGAGCTCTCCTTAGTGAGGGCTGCCCTTTGAAGGAGGCACAGTCATCATTTTACAAATGGGAAAAGCAAAGCGCAGAGGTATCAGGGCCTGCCAGGTGAGAAAGTGGGCCTGAATCCAGGGCCAGCCCCAGGCTCCCTGACGACAGGCTCCATTACCCAGAGGAGGGAAGTGACCTGTCTGGGCCACCTAGCACCTAGCGGGTGGCAGAGCCGGGAGTCCAACATGGCTCCCCAGAACCACTCAAAGCAGAAATATGCTGGTCACATGCCTGCCCTGTAAAGACAGGAACTTCCTTCCCACTACCCAGGCGCAGCCCCACCACCCGCCTGCCACCTCCCATGCCCCTACCACCACCCACACCCACTCTGCTGACTCACTGAGGCCCTGGCCACCCAGGCTCTGCAAACTGCCCGTGGCTCTGCTGCTGCCTGCCAAGGAGATCTGGTCTGAACCTGGCTCCGGCAGCCACAGCCACAGCCACCTCAGCGGCTCATTGGAGCCAGACTCGCAGGCCCAGCAGCTTAGCTCCCCGGTAAGAGGGGCGATGGGGATGTTGTTGGAAAGACAAGGCCCAGGACAACATGAAATACAACAGACCTGGGGGGATGGGGATCCCAGGGTCCATCCAGGCAGCCAACAGAGCAAGGCATGAAGCAAACAGACAGCTGCAACCAGAAGCTACCCAGGGATCCCCCGATGCCAGGCCCCTAGGTGCCTCCATCTGCGGCCTGGAGGCCGACAACAGAGCCCAGCCCTAGTCCAAGCCTGACCCAGAGGCCCGCCACACCTACTGCACCAGGGTTTGGTGCAGAGACTTCAGAAAACAACCACTTCCACAGAGTAACAGCAGCAGCAGCAGTAGCTACATGCACTGAGCGCCTACTAAGCGCTTACCCCGGTACCATGTGTATCAATTACCTGATCACAAGGGTGCGAGGTGTTTTCATCCTATTGTAAGATGAGGCAACACAGCTGGTTATCAGTGCTGCATGGGTCTCACTTTAAAGTTCGTCAAAGCCACAGTCCACGGGCCACACATGTGGGCTTTCCCATCTGCTATCCCAGAAGCTTTAACAAGCCCACAGGGAAAGCTCCTAGCCTCACTTTACTTGGGGAAACTGAGGCTCAGAGAGGTGAAGCCACCTGCCCCAGCCTGCACAGCAAGTCCTGCACGAGGGGTCTGACTGCGAATCTCTCCTGAGTTTGTTGACTTGGAGACTCCAACAGGCCAGGCCATCGGCTCACAGCATCTCTCCTTCAGGGTGAGTTCTGAGGCCTGGGGTCTCACGCTGAACAGGAAGGAAACAGCACCCATGCCTGGAGACTCAGTGGTCTCCTGCTTTTCCCTAGACCCAGACATTGTACACAGCAAGAATAAAACAGACACTCCAAAGTATGCAGGGCCATCAGCTCCTGAGGCCACTTCTGCCCTGCCTCTGAGTCAAAGACACTTTCTGAGCCCAGGGGATCTGGGCAAGGTTCTAGCCATGAGCTGCACTGGCCTGGAGTATGGCAGCTGCAGCAAATCCCAGCTCTACACCCCAGGCACAGCGCCCTCCTCTGCACCTCACACTCCTGGTTATCAGGGCTGCATGGGTCTCACTTCAAAGTCCGTCAAAGCCACAGTCCACGAGCCATACATGTGGAACAGAACGCAGAAGAATTGCCACCTAACTGCCCACACAGGGCCCCAGGTCTCAGTGAGAATGCGTTAAATGGTCACTATGGTTATATGACCAGCAGCCTCTCTGCAGAAGTGAAAAAATCCATCCTAAGTCATGAGAATTACAGGCAGTTTTTAATCTTGACTTGAAGCTTTTCGTAACTAGAATCTGAAACACTTCCAGTTAAAAATTAAAGCTCTGCGTGGAGGCCCCAGGGCCTTGACCACACCACCGGTCTCCTGCAGACCTGGTCCTTTCCTGCTGGGGGTTCATGTCACACTCATCCTGCACTATCTCCGCCCTTGGCCCTTCTCACCTTCCTCTGGCTCCAGCCTACCAAGCCCTGGGATCTGAGGTTGTCCTATAATGTTCCTCCCTTCACTAGGCCCTAGTTTTCCCACTGTCAAGGGCACTTCCACATCTGCAGCTGGATAAATGGGTACTGCCCTCCTCCTTGGTGAGCGCGTGGCCAGGCCTTCATGCCCACCCACCTGTTGGGGACACTGGGCCTGCGTCAGGAGGGACACAGGCTCCGTGGGGCAGCCACACCAGCTGTCAGAGTGGGTGAGGCTGCCATGGAGACAGCCTAGAAACAGGCCTTGGGCTGCCAGTCACCATCAGTGTCCACCGTCGCTGGGCCCAGATGGCCAGGCAGCCTAGGGCTGCCCAGGTGCAGCCCGCTGTGGCAACCATCACCACAACAAACAGAGGCTCTCAGGTGCCACAGGCAACCCACAACAAGCCAGCCTGCCTCAGCTCCCAGCGCCACGTGTCTGGGTGTCCTCAACCTGCCTATAACACAGCAGCCCCAGGCAGAGAGTGAAGAACCTGAGGCTGACAGGAATTCAGCCACTGAGCCAAGGACACACGAGAGGCATTCCTGGACTGGACACACCTCCCACCGACCACAGTGGCCCTGCTCCCACCTCCTCCCACTTGAGCCACCCACCCCTCAACATTCCTTGGATGAGCCTCCTCCTTTGCCACCTCAGGCTGCTGCACATGCCATTCTCTCTGCCTAGAAAGCTTTTCCCTCCAGCTTCGTCCCAATTCCTATGTGGCGCTGACTTTTGCCTGTTCAGAGAAGCCCTTTGACTGCCTGGCCAGGCCCCTTGCGACAGGCTCTCCCACAGCCAGCCGGCTTCCTGCTGTGGAGCCTCCCAAGGGGCCGTTCTGTAGTCACCATCTCAGAGAGGCAGTGAGTGGAAAGCCTGCGAGCACTCAGTCTGGAGCCAAGCCTGGGCCCCACTGCACTTGGCCACTTGTAGCACGTCTAGTCCTCAGGCAAGCGACTGGCCCTCTCTGGGTGTCAGGGCCTCGACTGTAGAACAGGGATAACAGACTGAGTCCCAGGGTTATCATTGCCAGGCCTTGGCAGTGCCTGACATGTAGAAGATTAGATGGGCTGTCTGAAAGACCACAGCTCCTGAGATAACGCCAGGCCTGAGTCCCAGACAACTCCTCTGCTCACCCTCTCAGTGGCTCCACCAAGGGGGCGGTTTTCATGTATCTCTTGGACCAAGCAGATGGGAAAAGAAGTGACCTACAGAGGTCTTATGGTGAGTGTCTGGAAGGAAAGGCACATCAAGGCAGGTCTGTCCGACTCCTACGTCCAAACATCCACAGGAACAGCCTGAGAGCAGGGCCACCATACCCGCCGCCATCTCCACCCTGGGCCTGCGGAGATTCAAACAGACTGGACTACACCACTCTCAGGGCCATACAGGGGCTAGACCCCCCCTCCCCCATGGCCCCTACCAGGCCTCCGCTCACAGAGGGAGCCTCCATGCCACGTCACATTCCGTCACATTACATGGTTTCTGATGACAAAAGCAATCCCTGTCCTGGGGCTCCAGAGGGAAAGCCAGGGCACAGGAGGGGATGGGCTCTCGCATCGCCTGCTGTGTGACTGGCCAGACTGCCCCATCCAACCTCATGGCCACTGTGTGCCACCAGCATTGTCTGGATCCCCAACACACAGGCAAGCAACAGGCTAGATTGTGGAGGAGCCGCTTGAGGCTGTGACCCCACCATCTGTCTTCTCTCTGCCCGCCACATGTGGTCACCTGGCCTTCTAGGCCCTTGGCAGCCTCCCCATCTTTCCACGCCCCAGGCCTTTCTCACCTACAAAGCATGTGGGGGTGTCTCTCAGCTGGCCCATCTTCTTTGTGCCACAGCAAGCTCAGCAGGCAGAGGCCCACCCCAGAGACACTCCCACACAGCAGGCATGGCAGTGTCTAAAGACTCTGTGGGTCGTCAGGATAGGGGGCACTACTGCATCCAACAAGGAAAGGTAGGGCAATGCTCAGCCACCCACAATGCACTCACGACTCCACCACAGAGGACCCTCCAACCCAAAAGTCCACAGTGTTGAGGCCAAGAAAGCTGCAAACAAGGAACATACAAAGCTAACACTTGTGATATTAAAAGGCTTGTGCTCTCTAGGGACGGAATAGAGGCATTGGTCTCACTGAGGAAGGGCTTGAGCAGAGGCTGACGGGGGGAGGAGACAGCTGTAGAAAGATGTAGAGCCAAGAATGGCCTAGGCACAGGGAACAGCAGGCGAGATGAGGAGGGGCTGGAGTGGGTGGGCTGTAGGAGAAAGGAGGTCAGGGCCTGGCCTCCCAGCGGTCTCAGTATGGCCTCCCTGATCTCACTGGACTGGGCCCTCTGTTCCCTGGAGTCATCAAAATGCCAATTCCCCATTTAGTGAGCACCTACTGCATGCCAGGCCTGTGCAAATTACTTCAGTTACATCTCATATGATCCTCTCTCAGCAATCCGTTGAGGCAGATACTAATGTGCTCTCCATCCTATAGATGGGGAAACTGAGGCCTAGGGGTTCACAAAATCAAAAGTCTGGCACAGGGAAGTGGTGAGGGTCTGGCAGGGCCCCTCAACGGGATGCCAGGAGCTGTCTTCCAGGTACAGTAAGCACCAAGAGCAGCAGGAGGAGAGCAGTTTGAGAAGGAAAAACATGCCTGTCTCTGCATAGTGCATTCCCAAGGGAAGTAAGAGCTACCTTTCGTCTCTTTAAGATTTCTGACCCTGTGTGCTATCAGCTACTTCAAATGTAGGCGATTTAAACAAAATAAGTAAGAATGAGGCCTGCTTCAACCCGGACCTGGCACTGCTGTGGGCCTGGGCTGAGTGATCCCACTACCTGAAGGGGGTAGCTGGGTCCATCTCACACAACAAGGATGCCCAGCAGCAGGCTGTCAGGCTGGATAGTGCCTCAGAGACTGTCCAGCACAGTCACTCAAGTCCGAGGCCCAGGGCCCCACCAGAGGTGACACAGCAGGGAAGCAGCAGAGTCAGACCCTGAGCCCAGGCCCAGCTTCTGTCTTCCCCACACCTCGGCCAGGCAGCCATAACAGTGTCTTGATTTGAGTTGCTGTGTGACAGTGCCAGCCGCACTCCCTCTGCGAGCCTCGGTTTCCTCCCTTGCATGGGTGAAGAAGCTGTGACCTCTGGGAGACCATGACCTCAGTAGGTCATTAAGACAGGGGTCAGAGGTTGTTAAGACAAGGCCATGCTCCCAGGACAGACTCTCATGACCTTGGACAAGTCATTCTCTCCCGGGCTACAGTCTACTTACTCCTGAAAAGGGGGAGATGACAACACACCCATGTGGCTGGGTAACCATGAATGCTAAGTGAGTTCATGCTCATAAAATGCACAGCACAAAATGGGTCAGATCAGCAGCCTCCCTAGCCTAGGCCCTTAGACTATGGGGTGGGCCCCATGTTCAGGTCTCAAGAGGCTGTGACAAAGGAGAGGACCCAGGAGGGACACTTAAGCTTCCCAGAGCATCAGGGGAATGTAGCATTCCTTGCACTTGGCTGTAGTTGGGCTCCCAAAGCTCCCCACGTGGGGTTGGTGTGAGGTCGGCCCGGCCACCTCAGGCTACCAGGCACTGCTGATGGGCCTGTGCTGTGGCTGGTGCAGAATGGTGCCCAGCAGCTTTCCTTAACAAAGGTAAGTTTTGTTTTTGTTATTGTCATTACTATTAAACAAAACCTAACAAAGCCTGGGGCCAATGGGGAGAGACACCTAAAGAGGGGTTCTTGGTGATGAAAATGCTAACGCGTAGCTCAGGTTCATGTTCAGCACTGACCGGCACCTACATCATCCCAGGACTTGACAGGGCTCGCCCTCAACAGCAGCCCTGAGAGGTGGGTGCTATTCACTCCTTCCTTCAGTGGACATTGAGGCTGGGGAGGTCACAAGGGAGGACAGGGTAGAGCTAGGTCGAGAACCAACCCTGCCACCTGGAAGTCCCAGCAGGCCTGCCCAGTGAGGGTCTGGCTGTACCACCCAGGGGTCTTCTCCAGGCTACGTGGGATACAGGGTACCATGTCAGTGGCAGGAGGTTATGGGGTTGACCAGAAGCCAAGCCAGGGCCCAGACATGCAGAAGAACAAGGGGCAGAGGGCAGTCTCCAGCCTGTGCCCGGAGCTGTCTTGGGCAGGCCTCCCACACACGCCTCAGCAGTCACCGGTACTGACAAAGCCGCACACACACCCCCACCAGCCAGCACCCTCCCCCTGACTAGGCACAGCACTCCTCAGCTCCTCACATGCCTCCTGGTTAGGCCCACACACTCCATGACATCCACAACCCTGCCCCAAGGAGCTGGCCTGTCACTTCACCCCTACTGGCGCAGGTAAACCTTAGGACAGGCCATCAACGCCAGTGGCAGCACAGTGATACAGATGAGACTGTCAGGCCCTGCACACTGCAGGGAGCTGCCCAACTTGGGGCAGGTGGTGGAGTACACTCAATGCTGCTGCTGCTACAGCAGCGACACCTATAGGCACTTGCAGGTTAACGCACTGAATCCTTGTAATAACCCTGCCTTGTGACAACCTTGTCCTAGTACCACCCCAACCTTGTCCTAGTACCAGCCCCAGCCCCAGGTGAGAAAACTGAGGCACACAGCTCATGAGTGGAGGAGATGGGTCTGCACTGGGCTGGTTGGCTCCAACCTCCCCACCACCCCATGCCAAGGGTGCCCCATGGCCCATGGTGTGACACTGGCCTCAGGATCCCACAACAGTGACAAATACAAAGCAAGGGCAGTTGCTGAGAGAGAAGGGAAGGAGATGTGACTCCAAGGGGTCTGGGCCACAGTGATGTTCCATTTCTTTAGCTGGCCTATTAGATACACAGAAGTCATTTACTTTTAGTCTTTAAAATATAGGCCGGGTGCAGTGACTCAAGCCTGTAATCCCAGGCTTTGGGATTACTTTGGGAGGCCAAGATGAGAGGATTGCCTGAGCCCAAGGGTTCAAGACCAGTCTGGACAGCTTGGCAAGAGCTCATCTCTACAATTAAAAAAAAAAAAAAATTAGCCAGCATGGTAGCACATGCCTGTAGTTCCAGCTACTTGGAAGGCTGAGGTGGAAGGACCGCCTGAGCGGGTCAACACTGGGGTGGACGTGAGCATGCCACTGCACTCTAGCCTGGGCAACGGAGTAAGACTCCAGCTCAAAATATATGTGTGTGTATATATATATATATGGGTGTGGGGTACATTCTATATAAACTTTTGGTGTCTGTGGATACACTTTCAAACAGGAGGGGTGGAAGGCCCACCTGCCAGGACAGGACTCAGCCTGGAGGCATCTGCAGAGACACACACAGGCTGGGCCATGGGCCCAAAAGGTGGGAGGGGGGGCAAGCTGCCCAGGGGCAGAGGACCACCTAGGAGAGGGGCAGCTGGACATGACCTCCCCAGAGAAGCCAGGGTGGCCATGCAAGGCCAGTTCAGCCAGGACATCCCAGAGAGAAGCCCTCAGGGCAGGGAAGTGACAGTGACCTGTGCTGGGACTCGGAGCAGGGGAGGAAAGCCTGGAGACCTTCTCTGGAGTGATACTTCCCAGACTTGTGTCTGTGAGCCACAGGGGCCCAGCAAGCTGCTGTTGTCTCTGCCAGGCCTGTCTGGCCTTCATGCCCTTGACACGGAGCTTTTGAGGTTTCCAGGATCACTGCTGGGGAGAGGCATCTACAGAAGCGGTTAGGCAAGCAGGCCTGACTTAAGTGGGCAATGCCTGGAGGCATGGTCAAGGGGAGGCACTGGTGGGCCTAAGGGCATCCAGCCAGTGGGGCTCTCTTCCTCTGGGACCCTCCTGAGCCCTGTGCCCAGCCATACCTCACACATGGCTGCACCCTCAGCTTGGCCCCGCCACCCACTGATACTCTTGACTCAGCCTGAACCCCTAGAACCATGACCTTCTGGTCCCCAGGTGGAGATCCCCCATGCCCTCTTCCCTATATCCCCATGCCCAGCACTGAACCTGCCACTAATAAGGTTCTGTCAACTGAGGGGCTGGCCCAGGAGGTTGCAACCCAGCTCCCTGCCCCACACTTCCCATGCTTCCCTCATTCGTCCTGTCAATGCCACATGTCGTAGCCAGGGGGCAGGGAGGTGGCACAAACTGCAGAGTCGGGTACCCCAGTTCTCTGTCCCCCACTCACCCTCCCCCAGAAGGCCCAGGAGGCAACAGACAGCCCCCAGCTCCAGCCTGGGACCCAGTGAGGCCAGAGGTCCTAAAGTCTGCTAAATTCTGGCCGGCATGAAAGAGCCCCACAACCGGAAAGGCCTCATGTCGCAGGGCCTACAAGTCCATCATCAGAAGTGCCAGTACTATTTATTCTCCTACCAACCACCCAACGACAATCTCAACCATCATAAAAAAATAACAGCAGGTGCCACTCACTTGACAAACAACATCTCTGATCTTGACCACTACCCTGCAAAAGAGGGTGTTAACTCCCACTATACAGAAGAAGAGACTGAGGGTCAGATAGGGCACGTTGCTTGCCCAAGTAAGGAAGCACTGAAGCTAGGACTTAAACCTGGGCCCACTCCACAAAAGTCTGGGCTTTCCGCAACTTCTCACCTAGCAGAGATGTTCCTCGGCTGTGTTCTTTGTGGGCTGTGACCCATACATGACACTCAGCAAGTGTGGGATGGGGCTGTTTGCATCCAGACAGGCAGGGTCCCCATTCCCATTCTGCAAGTAAGGAATCTAAGGCTCTTCCTCTGAAACCTGAGCCATGTCCAGGGGACATCATTTACAGAATGCAGAGAATGGGCCAGATGCAATCTGTCCAAAGTAACACTGCAAAAGGGACCAAGCTCGGCAGTCCCCACATCACTGTCTTCAGGGAGCAGAGGAAAGTCCCACTCTGGCTGACCCTGCACTACCTCTGCTCCTTGCCCTCCCTAAATTCCCAGCTACAGGTCTGAGCCTGAGTCCCCTGGGCCAAGGGCGGTAAACACCCATCACCACCTGCTCCTGGCTCCATGAGCAAGAGGAAGCAGAGCCCCTTGCCTAACAGAGGAAGTCCTGGGTGGGGCGCAGAGGATCAGGAGAGTCTGCCTAGGGTTCCAGCCCAGCCCAGCCTGAGATCCAGGAAGGGGACACCTCCAGCACCTCAACTCAGGGCCAGGTGCTGCCTGCAGGGCCGGGACACATGGACCCTTCCCCACTTACCAGGTCGGCCGGCATTGCCCCTTTAAGTTGCAAGCAGCCAGCTGGCATGCCCAGCAGGTGAGTCAGCATCCAGTGCCCGCTGACTCACCCGCCGGAAGCCTCTGCTGCCCCGGCCCTCTCCCCACACGGTCCAACAGAGAACTTTGCTCCCTTCAGGCCCTGAGCCACGGGTTGGCTGATAGAGAGTTTCCTGTGCGTCACACCAGGGGTGGGGGAAGTCCCCGAGGTGCCACCCTCCAGTCTTTCCGACAGCCGGGAGAGAGGAGGATAGCCATGGTAGGCAGGGTCAGGACACAACTGTGCTCCCTGCAGCCTCAGTGTCCCTACTGGGCAGTCTGGAGCCATACAGCCACCATCAGAGTCATGTGACAATTAACCATGAAGTACCCCAACACTGGCACCCCTGGGGCAGCAGGGGCAGAGGCCACGCTATGAACAACAGGACACACTGCGGTGCCCCCAAGGACAAATGTGACTTGCAGACCCGAGTTATACTGCCCACTGGCCCCAGCACCAGCTGTCCTTGACCTCTGACCCCAGCTAGAGATGCCAGATGGGCAAGGAGGTTGGGGGAAGCCAGCACAGCTGTGGCGCATGTGGGCCTCATGCACTCTAGAAAACTACCCAGGTCTGTGGCACAGAAGGCAGGGCAGGGTACTCGCCGCAAGGCAGGAAGCTCCAAGTTAAACTTCCATAAGGTCAAGCACCAGTCACTCCCTGCTTTTTCCAATTCCTTTAAGAAAGTGAAGAGCTTAGACATGGCAGTGCCCAGGATGGAGAAGGCACAGGGTGAGGACTCCCACCTGTGGATTCAGTCCAGCTCTCTGGGTGACCTCAGTTTTGCATCTGCCAAATGGGAGGGATTGCAGTGAGCATGCAATGTGCCAACTGTAAAAAAGCTGTGCATACGAGAGGCATCACCTCTGCCTCAGTGCAACCTCTAGGAACAACACAGCCCTGAGGAGACAGTCACTAAACATGGTAGGTCAAGAGCAGGGTTGGAGCAGTCCCACCAGCTCAGCTCAAGTATCCAGCACAAGAGTGGGACTGGGAAGCATCAGGGAGACCACTGTAGAGACACAGTCCTGGGTGGAACCCTAGCTTCTTCTGTTACAGCTGTGCAGCCTCAGGCAAGGCACTCAATGCCTCTGAGCCTCAGTTTCCTTATCTGTAAATGGAGTTACAACATTAAACGTGAGGAATACAAGAGAATGGATGGCACATGGACAAAAGCTCAAAAAGCAGGAGCTCATAGGATTTTTGGTGACAGGAAATATGGCTCCCCCATGACATCGTTCCCCTCTCCTAGAAGAGACTACAGGGCCCCTGGGCCTTGGGGAGGCCCCTGAGTCTCCATCCAGCCCACCCAACAGTATCTAGGACCTGGGTTTAGAGAGGGCAGAGGCCCAGAAAGGGCAATGCCAGGCCTCAAGTCACACAGCACGTAGCAGTCAGGCAGTGTCCCTCCACTGTGCTTTCCCGTCATATCCACAACCCTCTCTCCCTTCATAACTCTGCAACAGGTACTTTTATTTTGATGAGGCATTCCCTGCCTGGAGAGCCAAAATACTTCTAAAAACAAACACTGCTTCCAACCTCTTCCCCAAGCTCTCTAGAGTGGAGAAGTGTCTGATTTCCCGGTTCCCAAGCTCCACGAGGTCTGTGCAGCGCGAGTCCCTCCCCAGCCACCTCCCCCGGCGAGTGCCTCCTGAGTTACTCACAGTGGTTGGGCAATGGTCAGGGATCCGGCCTCCCACTTATGTAAGACATAATTACCCTGCCCACCCAGCTCCAGCCCACGGTCACCAGCCACCGCAGCCATAGCAGCAGAGGCCAGGAAGGACCTGTGCCCTCTCCAGGCCTCCAAGGAAGGAGAGGGGCAGACGCCTGATTAGGGACCCACCAGGTGCCCGATGGTACCTTCCTCTTGCTCACTCTGCAGCTGCAGTCCCAACAGAGGCAAGGCCCTGACCCCACGGCCTTTCCAGCAAGAAAAGTGCAAACAATAACAAGATGTGCAGCAAGTGTCCCCTCTTGAGCACCTACTCTGTGCCAAGCATCACGTTGGGCTGCACCACCTCACCCACTGCTCTTTACTTGCTCTTTAGTATTCACTGTCTCATATCACACTCCTTGTGTCCACAGAAGTAGGTGTGATTGCTCCCATTTTACAGAGAAGAAAACTGAGGCCCAGAGACATCAGCCCATTCACTACTGCTACGTCTGGGTTGGAAATTTCTCATATAGTCCAGCCTACTGAGACTCCGACACAGCAAAAACATCCTTGCCTCTTCCTGAAAGAAAAAAAATCCCCCTTTTGCACTCCAAGTCTCGTCCTCCCCCCTTCTGCATGACAAATCCCTCTGCCACCACAGCCACCTCACAAAAATTTCCAGGAAGGCCTGTTACTTGGAGAAGACAAGAGCAAGTCCTTTGCACAGCCAGCATCCTGGCCTGGCAGCTGACCCAGGTTCCAGGCAGCAGGAACAGGCGAACCAGCCATGGAGACACTGAGGTACAAGATGGGGTGAACTTCCCAAGTGCAGAAAGGAGCTTATAGCTCAAGACAAGCAAGAGCCAGTAGAGATGGAGCTGTGCATTAGGGAGAAGTCAGAGGCCAAGAGAGGTTCCCGGGGTGGGGAGTACAGGGCTGCAGGATGGGGTGCAGGCCAGCAGGGAAGGGGCAATGTAGTGCCTGCCTACAAGGGTGGGGAGAGCTGAAGAAGAGGAATACGGGGAGTTCTGAACTGGGGTGTAGCCAGGGCCACCGCATGGGGGAGTACAGTGAGCTCTCCAACAACTGGCGCACCTCTGGGGCCCAGATGCAAAGTCAAAGTTAATTCTCAGCCTGGATATGGCCCTTAGGGCCTGGGACTGGAAGCGGGGCTGGGTGCAGCCAGCCCAAGGACCCAGGTGAGGATCAGAGTGAATTCCGTCTGAGTCCAGCTGAGGAGTTCCTACTCAGACAGCTGCCCTAAGGCCTAAATGAAGTCAGAGTGAGGTTCCTAACCTGGAGAAGGTGAGCAGAACCAAGTCCTAAGCCTGGGTACAGCCTGGGCGATCTCGGGCCTGGGTGCAGTCCTAAGGCCTAACCTGGGGGTCCAGGTGAGGCCACAAGCTGGCACCGGACCCGGGACCCGCACAGGATCCGGGACAGGATGGGGTGGGACTACACAGAGGTCGTAGTTCTCAGGGTACGGGGTCAGGCCGAGGTCCCGGTCGGGCGCGCCTACCTTTGGACTGTGGCATTCCGGCGGGCTGGCTCGAGGAAGGAGATTCCATGCTGCAGGTGAGTCCGAGCGGCGAAGGGTACTAATCTAGAGGACGTCGGGCTCCACTGGGGCCGAGCGTGTTCATGGCTGCGGGCAAGCGGCCTGGGCGCGGCAGAGGAGCAGAGACGGCAGCGGCC
>NW_007249779.1:308697-319960 GCF_000164805.1 Carlito syrichta
AGATCGTCTCCAAGGCCCGTCCCCTGCCTATCAGACACCGGCCTCACCCTGCCTGTCAAGCATAAGCCCCGCCTTCCGTGGGCCCAGGATCCAGCCCCGCCCACTGCCCGTCAAGCCCGCCCGCCGCCCGGGAAACCCAGGCCCAGTTAGGTTCCGCCCCTCCTCGGCTGGAGCCGCGTCCCTCTGCCTGTCAACACACAAGTCCCGCCTCCTCCTATCAGGCATCAGGCCCCGCCCCCGCGCACCCCTGGAAGGCGCAGCCCCCAGCGGATGCGCTGCGGGCGCGCGTCCCGGTGCGTCATCTGGAAAAACCCCGAGATCCCCAAGAATGGCCCGGTGGGAGGCAGGCGCGGCGGCAGAATGGGTGCTACGGCGGAGTTGGGAGTGCCCTCCTGGGGTGAGACCCAGGGTCAGATCCGACTGGGCAGCTTTGTAACGGTGTTGACCTTGGGCAAGCCGGTGACTCCCTGAGCCTCAGTTTCTGTGCAGGAGCGGCGATAACACCGCTTCCCGGAGCCGCCGATGAGGACGCTCGTGCGCGTTTGTTGACCGACCGGCTTGTGTGCCCTGCGTCAGCAAACTTCCACCGAGCGCCTGCCGCGTGCCAGGCGGATTCGCTGGTGAACGTGGTGATACCTGGTGGCAAGTCAGCACGAGTAGCTCTCTCATAGGTCGTTGCTGCCCCTGTTGTACACAGGGAAAACTGAGGCTCAGGGGGGTGAGGTGGCTCAACGCAGTTTACTCCCTTCTGGAAACCTCGAGGTCCCGTCCTGGGTCTCGATTCTCTCCTCGCCTCTCGGGAACTCAGTTTGCTCATCTGTATAATGGCTGGGTGGGCCAATCCTCCCTCTGCTCCCACATGGAGCCTCAGGTAATTTCAATCTGGTGCTAGGATCCAATGACTCTGGATGCGAAGCCCTGGTTAGTAAGGATAGGGAGCACTGAGCAAGGTCAAGAGGTCAGCCCCTGGCCTCCAGGCAGGCATGAGCATGTGCGCTGTCAGGGACCTCACGTGCGGGAAGCAGATTCACTACCTGCTGGAATCAGGGGGCTGACCTCTGTCTGTCCATGTGTAAAATGGAGATGATCCCAGGGGTCCCTCCCACACAGCTGTGGGGAAGACCAGATGAGATAAGAGCAGAAGCCCTTATAATTATCATCATTCTCTTCCTGTGTCTCTTGCTCATCCTTTCCAGGCAGTGGGATGAAAAATCATGAGTCTGCATCTCAGGCAGGTATGGGTTCAAATGCCAGCTCTTACTAGCTGGATGACCTTGGAGAAGTCCCTGAGCCTCATGGGGATATGAGACCTCTGAAAGCACTCACAAGCTCAGGCTTGGAAGCGCCTGGCCAAGAGCCTGGCACACACTAGGTGCCCAGGAAATGTGAGCTCCTAAACACTATGGGCCGTCTCTATCCCACTGTACTGCCCCAGTGGCCTGTGCTTATTCATCTGTAAATGGGAGCCCAGCAGCGGCTACTGCTCTACCAGAACCGCAAGCCTGGTCCAGTGGGTTTTCTGGGTTCAGGTCCTGCTGATCACTCCAACTTCTGCTCCTCCCACACTCTGCCTTGTCCACTCTGCTCCTTGGTATGTTCAAGGGTCTTAGTGCTGCCTTTCAAAGAGGAGCAGCCAATGCCCGTCCTTCCTCAGGGCCTTTGCCCTTGCCGTGCTCTATGCCTGGAACATCCCTGTCCCTCAAGTTTCCTGGGGCTGGTTCCCTCTCAGGCCTCAGACCTACTCAAAGATGAACTCCCCTAAGAGGCCTTCCAGTCATGGGCCCCAGACAGCCTTAATTCAGGATACAACACTCACACCACCAGTGCCTTTGTTACTGACCATTTTTAATGCAGCCCTCCCCCCAGACTGTCTGCCCATCTCAATCCCAGCTGCCTTCCCATTGCATAGTCCAGAGCTGGGCACCCAGTAGTTCCTGACAAATGTTTGAGGAATGACCAAAGGAAGGAGGAATGCATGCCACAGTTCCTGCATGAAGTGACTCCAGTCCCATTCCAGCCTCTTAGGTGGCCAGATGACTCAGACAGGCCCTCGCATCACATCCGAGGAGTTCACGGATTAGTCAGGAGCCTGATAAACAACCCGAGAATCACAAAACCCCATGTGGGTGCTATAAATAGATGCATGAGCAAAAGTCCCAGGAGGTGCGTGGGCAGGGCGGGCATCTCCACGTGGGTGGGGTCAGGGAAGTCTTCTTGGAAGAGGTGACTTTGAGACTGGACCTTTAGGAATCAGTAGGAGCTTGTCAGGCAAAAGAAGAAAGAGCACCCTGGAAAGGAACAGCAGAGGTGAAGGGTTAGGGTATAAAAAGGGCCACAAAAGAGGGCTCCGCGAGGGCCAGAGCTACCCCACGGGGTATAAGAAGTACTGCTGCAGAACCAGCAGATTTGTGTCTCTTGCTGGCTTGCTGCAGTGACATGTCCTGGTCTCCTTCTGTCTCAAGTGGCATAGTCAGGCTGAGGAACTCTGTGACTGCTCAGAAACCAGAAGGGGCATTTGACATGGGTCACAGGCAGCTGCTTCCTACCATGACTAGTAGGAGAAAAGTCCCAAACCTCTCTCTCTCTGCAGATGCAGGAAAACTGAGGCTCAAGATTGGAAGGAGTGTGGCCAAAATCAGGATACCAAAGTGAGCTGAGATGGGCAGGACCTGGGGTGACAGAGGACTGGAGAGAGAGGATGATCCAAACCCAGGATGGGGCAGCTCATTCATTCATTCATTCAACAAATAGTCATTGAGCATTTACGTATGCCAGGCACTGAGGGTACAACACTGAACAAGACAGACAGGGGAGGTGATGACCTGGTGGGTGAACCAGACGAGCAAAATGTCCAAGTTAAACTATGACAAGTGTGAGGGAATGGGGAGTGTGTCTGGAAGTGCGGGCTGTAAGAGGGAGGCCAGGAAAAGCCTCTCTGGAAGGTGACATGTAAGCAGAGACCTGAGCATGTAAGGGAAGAAGTCACAAGGGTATCTTGGGGAAAAGTATTCCAGGCAGAGAGAACAGCATGTGCAAAGTCCCCGAGGTGGATGGCTTACAGGGGAGTCACAGACAGACTAATGTGGCTGGGGTGTTGGGACGTGAGGGGTGTCTGTTCTCACCTATATGCACCCTTCAGGCATGCTCACTCACACCTTCCTGCATAATCAGCAACCCCACATGTCCCTTTAACTCCTGTGCAAACCCACACACCCCCAAATATGCATGCACACACGAACGCAAACAGGGTGCAAACGTGTGTACATGCACATAAATGGCCACACAGGTACTGGCACATCCAACAGACACAGCTGGCATGCACAGCTGGGCTCAGGGTGTGAGTGGCCCTGTCTCCAAGCAGGGGTCTCCACGACTAGCTGCCCCACAGCGCCCTCTGGTGTCCAGGCCCTGAACGGCGGTGTTCTGGGGCGCCAGGCTAGGGCAGGTTCCTCCATCCTCTCCTCTGCTTTGACCAAGGTCCAGCCACCACCTCCTCTCTGTGCTTCCTGCCCCCAGGCCTTCCACACGGCAGCCAGAGACAGCCTTCCAAAACAGGGCTGGCCACGCTTCAAATCTTGCCATGGCTCCCTAGGCGTGGAACTTTCAGCACTCCAGCCCCTGCTGACATCTCCAGACATGCCTCCGTCCAACCGCTCCCAACCCAAGCTTTCCTCCCTGGACCTTTCTTTGCAAAGGCTGTTCCCTCAGCCAGGAATGCCCTTCCCTGTCTTCCCACCTGACACATTTGCTCCGCTCCTTGAAGGCCCAAAACTAGGATGAGAGGCCCTCCCTGACACCACCCGCCCAGTGCCCCGACCCAGGACCCTGTCACCATGGATCACCTGCTTCATCAGTGGCTGCATCCCCATCTGCCTCTCTCATTGATCTGATGAAGCTCCAAAGCTCCAAAGCGGCTGGTTCCTCTGGGACCAGCATCGACCATGCAATGAGAATGAGGCTTAGAGGCAGGCAACATATTCTTCCTGGGCATCTCCCGCTCAGGGCAGATTCTGCAGTTGCAAAACACAGAGGAGAAAACCTTGAGGGAGGCTTGCCTACTTTATTTAGATTGTCACCACTCTCGAATATTAAAAGATGAATTTATACAAATGACATACACTACTAGCAAAAAAGCAAGTTCTGCCTCCACAGCTCCTGTGATGTGCTGGTCCCTCAAGGCACATCGTCTCATGGACTCACCATGATGCATGCAGAGGGCAGTGCCTTTGTTTTGACCACTGCAATGTCCCCCGAACATCGGAGGTGTCCAGCTAGCACCTACCTGTGGAATAGAGGAAAACTCACAACACCCTAGCAAGGTGTCTACTACTATCATCTCCATTTAATATATGAGAAAGCTGAGGCTCAGAGAGGTGCTTGAACGCGTCCAAAGCCGCTGGAAATTGTTCAAACTCTGGTCTGTCAGATGGAGACAGTTTTCCCTGCCCTTTCCTGCTCTTGCTTCCATTAAAACAGTTTACAACACCCTGCTTCTGAGCAAAACAAGCTGCCTTTCAGCTCCTTCACTGCTCTCTGGAAAGAAGCCAGCTCTTTGCTTATAATGGGTCTGGCCTGCCCAATTCCCTGCAGGGTCCCACAGAGACACTGTGGCCACACCATACACCAGTCCAGGGGTCCCAGGAGCCTCAGCATGATGCTGCTCTGTCCCCACAGTCCTCAGGTGTGACTTTTCCTGCCCAGGAAGCAGGAGACAGGCCAAGGGACAGGCATTTATTGGCACTGTGACCCAGTGAAGCCAGTGTGGTTAGATCTTCACCTTACAGAGGAGGAAACTGAGGCCCAAGGTTTCAAGCAGCTTGCCCAGGTCCTACAGCCAGGAAGAATGAAACCAGAATTTTTCAAACCAGACCATCATCATCACAGCCTCCTCTGCATCGGGCTTTTTACTAGAAGGCTTGTGCTTGTTCTCTAGAATCCAAGAGGTAGGAGTGTTCTCCCACACTGTGGGTGAGAAGTCTTGCAAATACAGAGAGACAGAGCAACTTGCAGCCAGGGACAGAAGAGGGTGAAACACCCCCAGGTGGGACTGACTCCACAGCATGGGTGCAGCTCGATGTGTCTGCCTGCAAAGGCTTGTTTTCTCATCTGAGCCAGCAAGTACCGGAGTGACCTTGAGCCAACGGTTTGTCTCAGCCAGGTCTTGTAAGTCACCCCATTCATTCTTGTCAATGCTTCTGTCCCTTTTCAGCTGTTTTAAGCCTGAGCTTACATTCCTCCCATGATGGAGTCTCACTCTCTCATGGCAGGAAGCTCAAACCATTACCAGTTTCTTGTTAAGTGATGTTGAAGGTAGCGTCATGGAGTTCTTATGCTCAAGACCACTCCTTCATTCATCTTGTACTTTCTGAGCATCTGTTTATACCTGACACTGTGGGAAGCACCAAGGATACAGCAAAGAGCAAGACAGACAGTTTCCTGCCCTCTGGGGGAGCCTGAGAAAGAAGGAAAATATATCATCAATGAATATATATATATATATATGATTGCAAATAGTAGTGAGGGTTATGCACAAAAGTAAAGCAGGGTGGTGTAGCAGAGAAGCATCGGGTGGTCAAGGAGGCCTAACTGGAGGAGGTGTCTTCTACACCCAGTCCTGGGTAACAAGAAAGAGTCATGTAAAACTGGGGCTAGGAGCTACTTTAAAATAGCCTGTGGCACATAGTAGGTGCTCAGCGAGAAAAGGTGAGAGGGACTGCTAGCCCACCATGAACTGAACGGGGGGTATTTTTCTCCCCTTCTTCCCAAATTCCCACTAAAATGATAGTAAAATTAAAATATTTTGAGTCACAAATTAATAAGGACAAAGTGTACAGGACAATGACAGGGGATAAGAGAAGTTTACAGAATTTTTGAAGCTGGAAAGTTAATAGTAACCAACTAGGCAGAGTGGAGGAAGCTGAAACCAAATTCTGCAGGAAGAGGAGCTGATCTGAGGCCAGACACCAACATGACAGCCCCCCACCACCACCCAGAAACAGCTTAGGAGGTCACGGGGCCCGGGGGAGGGTGTGCCGGTAGGGATGGAAGCCAAATGAGTTAAGAGTTTGTAAAACCAGTTGTGCCTTCCAGCTTCCCAGAACCCAAGGTCATGAGTCTCCAGATTGAAAGGATCCACTGAGTGCCCAGCTTGATGCAAGAAAACAGGCAATCATGAATTCCCAGGAAAACAAATAACACGAAATAGAAAATGTTGTCATAATGTACGGCACAGCTCAGCCGGGAACAACGTTCACACGACCAACACACTGTAAACACCAAATACTGAGGCATCCGAAAACTGTGATGAAATGAGATCGGGAGCTCGCCGAAGCGAAGTGTAGGCTTCCATGCAGAAACAAACGAAATCCTCCTTCACCTTCCGCAGGAGGAAGCCAGCGGATACAGTCGAAAACCGAAAGGGAAGGACGAGAAGCAACAGCAAGGGAGCACGCGAATGAAAAATGAGGACACGGCGGAGGCCTGGCGAAGCCGGCAAGCGCTGGGGGCTGTGGCGGGGTGTGCTGGGAGCAAGGCCGTGCGCCGCTGCCACGCCCTGCCATTGGTGGGGGGCCGGGGGCAGTTGGGGCGTCGCGTCGGCGTGCAGCGCTCTCCTAAAAACAGGACGTCGCCGGCCAGGAAACCACGGCCGCCCGATGCCCTGCGGCCCCGTACAAGCCCCGGGAGGCGCAGGCCGTGGAAGGAGACGGGCGGGGAGGCCAGCCCGGGTCGTGGAAAGCCAAAACCGGAATATTTTTAGAGAATCTTGAGTCACCGGGGGACGCTCCGGCCGGCCAGCTGCACAGTCGGGGAAAGAGCCCCAAGCCACAGACCACTCCACAGAGCCACAAGGGCGAAAGCGCCGCCATTGTTGCCCAGCCCCCGCCCCCCACAGAGCCCAGGAGCGGAGGGCGAGCTCTGATTGGCTGCGCCTGCTCACGTGGCCTCCTCGCAGCAAGGCAGGCTGGGAGCCGAGGGTCCGCAGTCCGCGGCATCTCCGGCTGGGCGGCTGTACCTGGAAGGTGGGGGGGTGTGCCCCAGGATCTCGCTCAGTTCCCTGGCCTTGGCTGAACGTGCTCTCGGTCCGAGGTCAGAGCTGCAGCCTCGTTGGCCTGACTGTTGGGGGAGTGACGGAGGGGGCTTGGGAAAGTGGGGCCGTGTCTCCCAACCGAAGTCAAGACAGACTTGCCCCGGACCCATGGCAAAGCTTGCAAACGAGAAGTGCCACAAAAGGCTAGTTTTGGGGGGCCACGGTGGCTCCCCCTGTAGTCTCAGCATTATGGGAGACCCAAGCAGGAGGATCGCTTGAGGCCAGGAGTTGGAGGTTACAGTGAGCTATGGCTGTGATCGCGCCACTGTACTCCAACCTGGGCAACAGAGCAAAGCTCTGTCTCTAAATAAATAAATATATATTTTTAAAGGCTGTTTTTGTTTTTTTGGTGTTGTTTTTTTCCTCCCTGAGTGGCTTCCCACATCCCCGTACAGAGAGAAGCAGATGCGTCATCCCAAGAGAAACGCCAATCCGCCGTGTCCGTGGGAGGCACCAGCTCTGAGTCCAGTTCTTCGCTGAGGACAACCCCCTAGGGAAACGCTATTGCCTGCCACCCCTCAAGCTTCTCCAGAGATCAAAGGCTCACTCACCCCATCCTTTCAAGCAAGGGACAGGTCTTCCTTGTATAAGGGAAGAAAGGACATTCAAGTGGCTGATCTTGGGAAACTGCCATTGGGAGGGTTGCAAACATTCTTGGGTGGACGGAAGAATTTGTCCCTGGGTGGAGGAGGGCCGCTGGAAGCTCTTGAGGTCGCTGATGAAGGGAATTCACTTCCTCTCTGGTGCCCAGGATTCAGACTGATCCAGACATCTGTTGGGCGGACAGCCGGGATGCCCCCAGCATGCTTAGAGAAGTGGCTTCCTTTGCCCTCCTGAGGATAGATTTACACTGTCCTGAGTCTGGATAGATTTACACTGTCCTGAGATTTTTTTGTGCCTGGGGACTTCAGAGTCAAGAAAAGTCTGTGGCAGGAAGGATGCACCACCTTCAAGGCTGCTCCTACCCAACAGGGCAGAGTCCACCTTGCACCAAGTTGTTCTAGTGTGGATGGCCTTAGGTGTGGGGCCCCAGGTGGCAGGAGGAGCTGCTGAGATAACCCTGTTGGTGAGGGCCATGCAAGGGCAGGGAAGGAGTAGTCTTGGGCTGGAGATGCCTAGTCTTACCCTCTCTGGGCATGG
This sequence comes from Carlito syrichta, assembly GCF_000164805.1. NCBI lineage: Eukaryota > Metazoa > Chordata > Mammalia > Primates > Tarsiidae > Carlito > Carlito syrichta. The sequence continues at coordinate 316,925 of NW_007249779.1, forward strand.
AGGGCACTGAGCTGGTACCCTCCTTGGTAGCCACATACCCCAAACGTGGGCTCTTCTGCTGGTGGTGAGATCTCTTGCCACTTTTTTTTTTTTAAGAGACAGGGTCTCGCTGAAGTGCAGTGGTACAATCATAGTTCATTGCAGTCTTGAGCTAGCTCAAGCAATCTTCCTGTCTCGGCCTCACAAGTAACTAGGACTGCAGGCGCATGCCATCATGCCCAGCTATTTATTTTTTACTTTTGTAGAAATGGAGGTCTTGCTGTGTTGCTTAGGCGTGTCTTGAACTCTTGGCCTCAAGCAATCCTCATACCTTGGCCTCCCAAAGCACTGGGATTACAGACACAAGCCACCACACCAAGTTCAGGATCTCTCCCTTCTGTCAACTGGTCTCTGCCTTGCTTGCGTCACAAGGAAAGTTTACCAAAGGTTGCAATCTGGTCGGAGTTGCATGGTAGAAACATAGGAAATTCACCAACAGGTCAGCCATGGTGATTCCAGACATTGAGATTACAAAGAATATGTTTTGGGTTTTTTTATACTTTTTCTGTCAAATATTTCTACAAGAAGTGGGTGTTATTTTCAATATATAATAAATACATAGTATTTTAAAGTTAATACAATCAATTAATACAACTATTGTAATACAATATTTTAATATAAATAAGCAAAATAACACAATTGTTTTAACTCTACCTATTCTTTACAGTTCAGATTCTGCCTCTTACATGCAGCCTTCCTGAATTACCCAAACTGAGATCCTCACTGGCTGCCAGAGCTAGAAGAAACTTGACACCATCTAGTGACCAAAATCTCAGATTCAAATAGTATTGGGGCCTGGGTGTGTGTAGTGGTTTGGTGTGAGGCAGATGAGTCATAGCAAATGTTCCCTGATTCTAATTGTGTCCCGTTGTTTTTACAGGGGCAAAGTCAACAGTGCATCTAGGGTCTGACCCCAAGAAAAACTCAAAGCAGCACTGCCTTCACAACCCCTGGCCTCTCACAGGTTCCAGCAGGCATGCATTGAGAAAGGGACGGTGACCAGGGATAGGGAAAATCACAAAATCCTCATTCTGCTTGCCTTCTGCTGCATCACAAACCAACCTAACTCAGGGGTATAAAACCACTGGTGCTGCAGGGATGGCCTGTCTCTGTCCCACGAGGTCCAGGCTTCAGCTAGATCCAGCTGCAGGCTCCCCCACCTGCACGCCCAGCACCTGGACCCTGCCGGGCTGTGGACTGGAGCACCTCCACCTGGCCTCTGCAAGAGTGGCTAAAGCTTCCTCACAGTGTCCTGAAAGAACCAGGATGAGGCTGCCTGATTCAGTGTGCACAATCACCCAACATTACTACTGCCTGACTCTGTGGGTCAAAGCAGCCCACTCAGATTAAGGCGAGGAGACGTAGACTCTCAAAGGAGTCCTGATAGAGAACTTGCAGCCAATTTTTTTTTTAAACCTCCACGCCCCTTCTAGAATGTATCGTGGTCAGTGACTGTTCATGGGGCCACCTAGCACACTTCCTAGTCTGTCAGCATGTCTCCTAGAGCAGGGCCCCTGGCGAGGGCTTCCTCTCCCAATGGGGATGCTGGAGCAAGTCTGGATGGGACAGGTATAGGGATGGAATGTGGGAATGGGACATATAAAAGATTCAGAGGCCATCATGGCTAGTGAGAAAGGGATGGAGGCTGAGGGAGGAGGCCAGAGGATGGAGAGCCTCCTCCAGATTAAGAGTTGGGAGACAGCCGGGCTCGGTTGGCTCAGCCTGTAATCCCGCGCTTTGGGAGGCTGAGGTGAGTGGATTGCCTGAGCCTGTGGGTTCGAGACCCGCCTGGGCAACTTGGCGAGACCTTATCTCTACCATAAATCCCCCCCCAAAAAAAATTAGCCGGTTGTGGTAGTGCGCATGTGTAGTTCCAGCTACTTGGAAGGCTGAGGCGAAGGATCGCCAGAGCCCAGCAGGTCGAGGCTGCGGTGGCCGGAGCGGCTACTGCACTCCAGTCTGGGCAACAGAGTAAAACTCCAACTCAAAACAAACAAACAAACAAACAAATACTTTTAAGAGGAGCATTATGTCAAATTTGGAGGAATCTGGCATTTTTGTATGTCTGCTTGCATCAGTCACTGTGTTCTCACTTAAATGTCATACTGTCTATCTTATCAACTAAAGAACTAAGGCCAAGGCAGGGTAAGATCAATGTACACAGCAAACGAAAACCAGAGCTAGCATTTGAGCCAAGGTCTAATTGTTACAAATGCCATTCATTTTCTGCGAAGAAAAGAGAGAGTTAGGTTGGGCTTGAGGGGCAACAGAATAGGCCATAAACCTGGGGGACTGAGCCATGTACGGCTATGTCTCATCTCATTTTAGTGATCAAAATAAGAGATATCTTCTCAAATGAAAAAATAGACTGGCCATGGTGGCTCACACCTATAATCCCAGTACTTTGGGAGGCTGAGGTGAGAGGATTGCCTGGGCCCATGGGTTCGAGACCAGCCCGGGCAACTTGGTGAGACTTCATTTCTACAATAAATCAAAAAATTAGCCAGATGTGGTGGCGCATACCTGTAGTTCCAGCTACTTGGAAGGCTGAGGCGGAAGGATCGCCGGAGCCCAGCAGGTCGAGGCTGCAGTGGCCATGAGCAGCATGCCACTGCACTCCAGTCCGGGTGACAGAGTGAGACTCCAACTCAAAAAAAATTAAATTAAATTGAAAAAATAAAATGAAAAAATATATAGGAGAAAAAAATTAACAATAACCCAGCCAGGGGTTAGATTGAATACATGAGTTTAATCTATAAAGTAGTATACTAATGGCCATTAAAAGCTAATTTTGAAGAATATTTAATATGACAGAAGTAACTAATAAGATATTAACGGAGCTGGGATCCGTGGCTCAGCCTGTAATCCCGCTTTGGGAGGCTGAGGTGAGTGGATTGCCTGAGCCCGCGAGTTCGAGACCCACCTGGGCAGCGAGACCTCATCTCTACAATAGATCCAAAAATCAGCTGGGCATGGTAGCGCATGCCTGTAATTCTG
>NW_007249779.1:319980-335660 GCF_000164805.1 Carlito syrichta
AGCGGCTACTGCACTCCAGTCTGGGCAACAGAGTGAGACTCCAACTCAAAAAAAAAAGAGTTGGGAGGCCGCCAGTCACAAAGATAAAACCAGGCAGAACAGTAGGTGTGGGAAGAGGAGCAGAGCTTGACGGAAACACGCTGAGTGGAAGGATGTGATAGCCACTTTGTCTTTCTAGGCTGTGTGCCAACACCACCCCTCCAGGGTGCTCCAGGTGAAGTTCCACTCTCTCCTCTGAGCCCCTGCAAACCCTGTGCTGCCCAGGCCAGATGCATCTTTGGGTTCCCAGCCTCGTCCAGAGCTAAAGGCACCTGCAGGCCGAGGGGCCTCCTGGAGGGTAAAAGAACAGCAGCCCCCTTGGCCAGCTTCCCCTGGGGCTGCTACAAGCTTCTGGGATCATGTTCCAGATCCTCCATTTACTAGTGTGTGACCCAGGTCAGTTAGTAGAATTTAACTGCTTTGAGGCTCAGTTTCCTCATCTGTAAGAAGTTTTTGGTTTTTCTTTTGAGTTGGAGTCTCACTCTGTCACCCAGGCTGGAGTGCAGTGGCATGCTCATGGCCACCCCAGTGTCGACCTTCTGGGCCCCAGCGATCCTTCCACCTCAGCCTTCCAAGTAGCTGGAACCACAAGCGCATGCTACCATGCCTGGCTAATTTTTTTTTTTATTTATTGTAGTGACGAGGTCTTGCCAAGTTGCCTGGGCTAGTCTCAAACCCACGGGCTCAGGCAATCCACTCGCCTCAACCTCCCAAAGTGCTGGAATTATAGACTGAGCCACCGAGCCGGTCTAGATAGGGATTTTAATCATACTTACTTGAAAGAGCCCGGTGGGGATTAGAATGTTCCTGGCATGGTCAGAACTTAGTAGGCTGTTCAGTGAGCCCAGGCCTGAGGCCCAGGAGCAGGAGGAGACCTCACCAGATCTAGGTGAATTCAGTGGCCTCTTAGAGTCTTAAACTGAATGTGTGAGTTCCCCAGAAGGACAAGCTCAGCCAGGCCTTTCCCTTAGGGTGTCCAGTCCGACCCAAAGAAGCACAAATTACAAGCTGTTAGGAGGCCCCTCCCAGTACATGTGGGGCAGCTGGATTTAGAAAAGGGAGGCAGTGGACTCCCCCACCCTGACCCCCAAGTCTTACTCAATGCTGCAATTGGGCACCTCAGGTGGTGACATCAAAGAAGGCTTCTTGGAGGAGGGAGGACATTTCAGTTTGAAATTCAAAAGGTAACAAGATATAGAGTGAAGTCTCCCACCTCCATCTCCCAGCCCTCTTGGTGCTCTCCTGGGACTCAGCCAGTGTCATCAGCTCCTTGTGTATCCTTGCAGAGACAAGCACATTTCTCTTTTTCTCTGTCCTGCAAATTTCTCTGTTCACTTACCATTCCCTTCCATTCTGTATATCCTTTCATTTCAGCACAGGGAGCACGTCCTCGTCCCTTTCTGCAGCTGCATGATACTCCACTGAACAACTCTGCCACCGTGCACTTCCCAGTGTCCTGTGGGTCGCTCCAGTTTCTTGCAGTTACTGTGAATGTCCTCATGCAAACTCGGTTCTCACAAGTGCACGTCTGTCTGAGGGAGATGGCCCTGGGAGGGAGATGGCAAAGAGTACATGCTTCTCAAGATAGACAGATCTTGGCGAGTTGACCTCCACACACTGGGGGCCCAGCAGAGTGTCTGAGACAACCTGTTTCCACAGGAAGCTGCTTGGGCGGGGAGGCTGGTGCAGGAGGCAGCTCTGCAGGGGACAAGCACAGAGACAGGGCCATGTGAGCTTGAAGAGGGGAAGGAAAGGGAATGCCAGGGGTGAAATGGGGATGCCAGACCTACCCAAGGGGGTGTTGTGATGGTTACTGAGGTGCCTCCCAGAATGACAGGGGACAGGTCTCACAGAAGAGACAGGCCATGGGATCAATCTGGCCCAGCAGTCAGGCACTCAGGCTGAGGAGACAGCATGCCTGGGTGCAAAGCCTGCTCTGCTACTAATTTATTGAATGAGTCACTTGATGTCTTTAAGTCTCAGTTTCCTCATCTGTAAAATGGGACAATAACACAATAACAAGTACTTCTCTCAAGTGAGATACTTCCTGCAGGATCTGGTGCATGGGACTTACTAGATGATCAAGAGTCCCTGTCTGCGTCCGGCTATTCTCTCCTTGGCTGAGCAGTACATGAGAGTCAGATGGATATTTGCTGAATGAGAGTGTGGCCAAGTAACAATGGCAGTGCCAGAGAACCTGCAATCATATCTCAGGGCCATACCATCTGGGCTGTGGAGCTCTGGGTAGCCACATGGTCTCTTTGAGCCTCCGTGGTCTTATCTGGTAAATGAGAACCTAGACCTGGGTGCTGTGGTGTGGCTCCAATGAATGGACATGCCTGTGCACACCCAGCATGCCAGGCTGTGGATGTGGGCCTGGAGATGGGCAGGGCAGCGAGGGCAAGGCCATTTCCCAGCACAGTCCCCACCCCCCACCATGCCCACCCATGAGCAGCTAAGGCAGCTGGTTGGTTTTGATAAGCGAATATTATAAACAACACAGAAAGCATGCCCCAGGGCTCTGGTGGAGGCTGGGGCTCCCTCAGGGAAGCCTAGCAGGAGGGGACTTGAGTGGTCCTGGGCAGGTGCTCCTGGTAGTTCTGGGCTAGGGGACACCTTGTTGTATCCAAACGACAGAATGGAGTAATAAAATAATAGCAGTAATAATAATGATAAGAACGCCTGCATACTGAGTGTTTATGATGTTATTTAATACTCAAAATAACCCTGAGAGGAAAATCTTTGCTAAACACAGCTCAGATAAAGGGCTTGTACCCAGAATATACATAGAGCTTCTACAACTCAACAGTAAGAAAACAGTCCAATAAAAAAGATGCAAAAGATGTGAACAGACGCCTCCCCAAAGAAGATATGTGTATGGCAGAGAAGCACATGGAAAGACACCTAGCATCATTAGTCATCGGGGGAATGCAAATTAAAACCACAGTGAGACTTTACTACACACCTATTAGAATGCGGACAATTAAAGTGAACAACAAGTCCAAATATCGGTGAAGATGAGCAGAAACTACAACTCTCACACATTCTGTGGGGGCGTAAAATGGCGTGGCCACTCCGAGAAACAGCTTAGCAGTTTCTTATCAAGTAAAGAGACATCTACTTGGAACTCAGCCGTTCCACTCCCAAGAGAAATGATAACTATGTTTACACACACCTACAAAGCTGCAAGCAAATGCTAATAGCAGTTTTATAATAGCTAAAAACTGGAAAGAGCCCAACTGTCTAAGAACTTGGGAATAGATAAGCAGATTATGGTATATCCATGAGTGAAATATGACTCAGCAACAGAAAAGGAATGAACTACAGATACATGCAACAATGTGGAGGAATCCCAAATGCATTCTGCTGAGCAAAAGAAGTCAGATGAAAAGGCTGCATTCCATGTGATTCCATGTATAGAACATTCTGGAAAAGACGAAACTGCGACATGGGATGACCTGTAGTGACAAGGGACTAGGGATGGGGGAAGGGGATCAACTACGAGGGGGCAATAGGGAAATATGGGAGTAAAGGAAACATTCTGTATGATGACTGTGGGGGTAGTGGTTACACAACTGTATACACTTGTCAAAAATTGTCAAACTGTGCGCTTAAATGGATGAATATTATTTTATGTAAATTATACCTCATTAAGCTGGGGAAGTAGGACGGAAGCCTGGTGTTTGTTTGTTTGTTTGTTTGTTTGTTTGTTTGTTTTTGAGTTGGAGTCTTACTCTGTCACCCAGGCTGGAGTGCAGTGGCACACTCATAGCCACCCCAGCAACCACCTACTGGGTTCAGGTGATCTTTCTGCTTCCGCCTTCCAAGTAGCTGGAACTATAGGCATGCACCACCATGCCCAGCTAATTTTTTGAGTTATTGTAGAGATGAGGTCTCACCATATTGCTCAGGCTGGTCTCCAACCCCCGGGCTCAGGCAATTCTCTCATCTCTGCCTCCCAAAGTACTGGTATTACTGGTGTGAACCACCACACCCAGCTAGGGAAGCCTGTTTAATCAAGGAAAACCCCCCAACAGTGGAGGCCTCTACTGTCATGTTACAGATGAGGATACTGTGGCTCAGAGGGCAACATGACAGGCCCAAGGTCAAGGAGGAAGCCTGTGGTGGGATTGGGATTTGACTGAGGCCTCTGCTCTTACCCTCCCAACTCTGCCCTGCATTTGCTGATTACAGGCTAGTGTCAGTTCCCCATTCTGAAAAATGGGTGGGGATGAACAAGACCCAAGCCTTCCCAGGCAGTGGGGCAGATAGGCCCACACCCACATCATGGTGGTATCAGAGGGGCTGCAGGAGCCATGGCTGGTGCTTGGCCCAAACTAGGCTGGGGTTGGGGAAAGCTTCTCAGAGTTGGGGATATTTGACCTAGGTTTCAAAGAATGAATAGGAGTTTGCCAATAAAGGACATTCCAAATAAAGGATAAGAATGTCCTATATATCTTCCTAGTCACCTTACTACTTGTTGTCTGAAATGCCACTAGTATGCCATTCCTCAGGATCAAAGCCTGGCTTTGGGGTAAACCCTGACAGGCGAGGATACCCAGGTGGGGACATCTGTGGGGAGGTTGAAGGGGAACAGAATGAAGTGGGACTGTAGCAATGATTGAGGATGCTGAAATTTCAGGGACTACAGGAACAGAGGGACACATGACAGAACTGACTGTGTTCAGGGCAGCAAGGTAGTAGCCTGCTTATGGGTTATCTCATTAATTCCTCACCCCTGGAGCAGCTCAGAGAGGTCAGGTGAGTCTCCCAGGGTCACACAGTAAAGCTGGTGGCAAAACCAGCCTGCTGATCCAAAGCCAGGGCTCCTGCTGTGGGGGTGAGGGAACTTCTATTCATTCTTTGAAACCCAGGTCAAATATCCCCTACTCTGAGAAGCTTTCCCCAACCACAGCCTAGTTTGGGTCAGCTTCTTTCCCCAGCTCCATATGAGGCTCAGGCAAGTCACTTCTGCTCTCTGGGCTTCAGTTTCCACCTCTGTAAAACAGGGCTGTAATGGAACCAGCCTCATAGACCGATGGCATGGGGGAGACAGAGACAAAGGGAACGGAAGTGCTGACTTAGCTCGAGCACCCACTTGCAGACTGGGCAAGAAAAATAGAATTCGCTAGGTAAGTCAGCACTGAAAAGGGACACTCCCTCTTCCTCTTTGGTCTTCATTTTCCCCATCTTTCAGCTGGGTACAGATCAGACTGAATGGCAGGTCACAGACCAGGGGCCACTTCTAGCACATATGTATGTTTTGTTTCATCCCCAAGGTCACTCTTCTTCCCCTTTCCCCTGATTTTTTTTTTTTTTTTTTTTTTGAGTCAGTGTCTCACTTTGTCACCCAGGCTGTAGTACAGTGGCATGATCCTAGCACACTTCAGACTCGATCTCCTGGGTTCAAGCAATCCTCTCACCTTAGCCTTCCAAGGCACAGGGATTACAAGCATGAGCCTCCACTCTTCGTCCTGAATTTTTAATTATGAAAAATATCGGCCAGGTTCGGTGGCTCAGCCTGTAGTCCCAGCACTTTGGGAGGCCGAAGTGAGAGGATTGCCTGAGCCTGCGTGTTCAAGACCAGGCCAGGCAACTTGGAGAGCCCTCATCTCTACAATAAATCAAAAATTAGCCAAGTGTGGTAGCGCGCGCCTGTAGTTCCACCTATTTGGAAGGCTGAGGAGGAAGGATCGCTGGAGCCCAGCAAGTCCAGGCTGGGATGGCCGTGAGTGTGCCACTGCACTCCAGCCTGGGTGACGGTATGAGACTCCAACTCAAAAAAGAAAAGAAAAGTATCTTGCACACAGGAAGTGGAAAGCATAATTCATGGCCACAATCAGCACAACCTGGGGACCCAGGGCTGATACATGGTCCTGCACTCTCTCTCCTTCCCTCTCTCCTGCAGGCAGATCTGTGTTGTTTTCCAAATTGGTTGCAAAGGAAGTTACTGACACAGGACCTTTTGCTCCTAGCCATTCAACATGTGTCCCCAAGAAGAAGGATTTCTCCTACATGACCACAATATGCTTATTCCACCTGTGGGGAAAATGTTTTATTTTGAAGAAATTTACACCTCCAGAAAACTGGCCAGAATCATGAAATGAATACTACATGACCTTCCCTGGATCCACCAAATGCTAACCATTTGCTAGGTCTTCTCTCTCTCCTTCTCTTCTCTTCTCTTCTCTCCTCTCTGTCTTCTGTCTTATCTCTTTCTTTCTTACCCAACCATCTAAGTAAGTGACAAACACACATACATGTGTTTTTCAATCAGTTGTCATTTAAGCATCAGGAAGTCTCATGTTATTATTTGATTTTCAGCTCCTCTTGGAAAACCAGGAGACCTAGCCCAGATCTCCCACGTGGAACAATCCACTGAAGTGAGCAGCAGCTGCCCACACCTGGCCCCACTCCACACTGCTCCTTCTTGTCTGACACCCAGCTCGTCTCCCTCAATTACTGGATCCTACACCGTGGCATTTTTTTATCCAATTCTAGGTAATTTGGGTTTGGGTTTTTGTTTGTTTGTCTTTTTTGTTTGTTTGTTTGTTTGTTTTTGAGTCAGAGCCTCACTCTGTTGCCCAGGCTGGAGTGTAATCCTCAGACTCCCAAGTAGCTAGGACTACAGGCGTGCACCACCATGACCAGCTCATTTTTTATTTTTTGTAGAGACAAGGTCTCACTATGTTGCCAGGCTGGTCTCGAGCTCCTGGGTTCAAGCTATCCTCCTGCCTCGGCCTCTCAGGCTGCTGGGATTACAGGTATTAACCACTGTGCCTGGCCTAACCATAACTGGCATGGCCCTTTATTGATGACTTTTGGGTCATTTCTAAATACAGTGCCTTTGTCTTGGCGGTTGCTTCTTTCAGCTTCTTGATGCAATCCCTGTCCAGCCCGTTTCCCACTATTGGGCATTTAGGTCATTTACTCAGTTTCATGGCATCAAGATGCATATGTTTGTGTCCAGGTTTCTGTCCACTTGCCCAAATGTCTTCTCAGAATAATACCCGAGTGTTCCTTCTCTGCCAGGTGCTGTGCTAAGTGCTTTCTGTGCATGATCTTATCTGATCCTTACACCCACCCTATCAAGCAGGGTCATATAAATGAGGAGAGTGGGTTTTGGAGAGCCTGAGAACTTTCCAAAGGTCACCATGGTGGTAGCTCTTGGAGTTGGGATTCGAACCCTGGTGAGGCTAAGTCCAGAGCCTAATGCCCTGAGCAGAAGACATGTAGCTACAAAGTTGAGGCGTCATCAAGCCACCGGCACAGGCCTGACAGATAGGTGCCTCCCAAGGGTGAGGATGATCTCCTCCTGAAGAGACCAGAGGCCTTTAAAGATCATCTGGAATCAGCCAGGCACAGTGGCTCATGCCTCTAATTCCAACACTTTGGTGAGAGGCCAAGGTGAGAGGATTGCTTGAGACCAGGAGTTCAAAGCCAGCTTAGGCAACACAGAGAGGCCTCATCGCTACAAAAAATCAAAAAATTAGTTGGGTGTGGTGGCACACAAACAGAAAGATCACCTGAGCCCAGGAGGTTGAGGCTGCAGTGAGCCATGATCATGCCACTGCACTCCAGCCTGGGTAACAGAGTGAGACCCCAACTCAAAACAACAACAAAGAGAATGGTTAGGGTCTTGCCTACAATAAGACAGGCAGTTCTCCAGGAGAAACTGTTATGCTATATGCCAACTATTGGATTCAAAAGTAGAGAGAAAAAATTATATTTGCATTTACTTGTATTTATGTATGGAAAACTATGGAAAAATTCATAAGAAACAACTAAAAACACTTTCCTGTGTATAGTGGGGGACACCCAGGCAGATGGCAGACAGGGGTGGGAGGTAGATATCTCCTTGTATGTACTTGTATATATTCTGTTTTAGTTTTTGAAACATGAATATATGTACCCAATCAAAATTACATTTTAAAAATTCTTTTCTTTTTTTTTTTTTGAGTTGGAGTCTCACTCTGTTGCCCAGACTGGAGTACAGTGACACACTCCTGGCCACCACAGCCTCAGTCTGCTGGGCTCCGGTGACCCTTCCGCCTCAGCCTTCCAAGTAGCTGGAACTATAGGTGTGCACTACCACACCTGGCTAATTTTTGATTTATTGTAGAAATGAGGTCTCGCCAAGTTGCCTGGGCTGGTCTTGAACCCACAGGCTCGGGCAATCCACTCACCTCGGCCTCCCAAAGTGCTGGGATTAGAGGCTGAGCCACCGAGCCCGGCCTAAAAAACTCTTAAAGAATGATTCTGTGGTTTTCCACACATTAACAAAAGAAAACGCTCACAGTACATTGTTAAACGGAAGAAAAACAGGCTACAGTGAATGTGATTTGATTGTACTTGTTGGAACAAACATTCCACTTGTGTATGAAGCGGCCACTATGCACAGGGTTCTGTCTGCCTGCTCACTGCTATGTTCCCAGAATCCAGAACACACACATGCAGAGTTACTCAGTAAACACACAGCAAGTGAATGAATGGATAACTACGATATCAAGATGGCCAAGGGCACATAAACTGAGAACCGTGGTGAACTTTCAAGGTAGATTGATGAGGGACTTTTAACTTCTTGATAATTTTTGTTTATTATGGATTTTTTCTTTTTTTTTTTTTTTTGAGTAGGGATCTCACTCTCATTCAGGCAAGAGTACAGTGTCACAATCACAGCTCACTACAACCTCGACCTTCCTGGGCTCAGGCAATCCCTCAGCCTCGGCTTTCCAAGTAGTTGGGACTATAGGCACATGCCACCACGCCTGGCCAATTTTTTTATTTTTATTTTTTGTAGAGATGAGGTCTTGCTATGTTGTCCAGGCTGGCCTCAAACTTCTGGGTTCAAGAATCCTCCTGCTGTGGCCTCCCAAAGTGTTGGGGTTACAAGTGTGAGCCACTGTGCCTGGCCTATCCTGAAAATTTTAAATGAGCACATCTTGTGCTTCTGATCAGGAAATAAAAATAGCATTAAAAGGCACTAAAAGAAAGAACAAAGGTTCTGTCTGCAAGTGTGTGGGAACCAGGGTCTGGGCAGGGGAAGGTGGTGGGCTCACTGGGAAAGACCTAGGGCTGGTGACAAGACAGGTGTCCCACAAGCCCGGCCCATGCTGTTCCACCCTGGCTGCGGAGACGAGCTTCCCAGGAGGGAGACAAGAGTGGGCAGCTCGGGAGCACAGAAAGTCAAGGCTTCAGGAGCCTTGTACAGGGAAGATGGAGCCAGAGAGGGCCTGTGGACTGGCCTGAGGTCACACAGCAAGGCCAGGACACACGAACCAGGTCTACTCAAGCATCAGCCCCCAGCATGAGGATGCTTGGACACTGGATGGAGTTATTTACAACCCTTAGCTCTGGTACTCAGATGAGAGGTCTGTTTGTCTCCAAGTCACTAGCTCTAACCCCTGGGACTCCGTTTCCCCTCTGTTTCTCTCCAGAGTCTCTAGCTCTATGCCCCTGGGGTTCATTTTCCCCTGAGTCTGTCTGCAGAGCCACTAGCTCTACATACCTGGGCCTCAGTTTCCCATGTGAGTTTGTTTGTCTTCAGAGCTCATGGCTCTACACCCCCAGGGCTCAGTTTCCCCCGAGTCTGTCTCCAGAGCCTCTAGCTCTACGCCCCAGACCTCAGTTTTCCTTTGTCTGTCTCCAGAACCTCTAGTTCCAAACCCCCAGGCCTCAGTTTCCCCTGAGTCTGTCTCCAGAGCCTCTAGCTCTACACCCCAGACCTCAGTTTCCCTTAGTCCGTTTGTCTCCAGAGCCTCTAGTTCCAAACTCCCAGACCTCAGTTTTCCTTTGTCTGTCTCCAGAACCTCTAGTTCCAAACCCCCAGGCCTCAGTTTCCCTAAGTCTGTCTCCAGAGCCTCTAGTTCCAAACCCCCAGGGCTCAGTTTCCCCCGAGTCTGTCTCCAGAGCCTCTAGCTCTATGCCCCAGACCTCAGTTTTCCTTTGTCTGTCTCCAGAACCTCTAGTTCCAAACCCCCAGGCCTCAGTTTCCCCTGAGTCTGTCTCCAGAGACTCTAGCTCTACACCCCTGATCCTCAGATTCAGCGTCCAATCCTAGATCTGTCACTAAACTCTCCTGTGTACCTCCTTCTGGTGGAGCTATACGTTTCCTCTTCTGCGAGGCATCAGTAGTATTCTTGCCAAGCCCACAAGCTACTTGCACAGGGCTGGTTCCCCAACACGTTGTAGCTGTTGAGTTTGAATTTTAGGATTCTGACGTCAAACTTCGTTGCCTCCTGGGAGCCAGTGTCCCCTGGTCCCACATTGGTGAGTCAGAGAATCCACAAATGTCCATGGATCCCCTAAAGACCCCTGGAGAGACTCCTACTTGAGGGCAGAACTCAGCCACTTGTGGGCATGTGACCCAAGGAAGTTACTGCAAAGTGAGACTCAAGTAACCACAGCACCTTCCACGCATCGCTGCTGTGAGATGGCAGCTCTTGGGACCACAGGCATTGCCGCTGCTGTCACTGCGTGTCAGGATGAAGGCAGAAGTCCCCCGCCTCCCCACCACCACCACCAGTGTCAGTGCTAAAGGCAGAGGCGTCCTCACCCGGAGGCCTGTACACCGTTTTCCCGGGACACCCGGCGCTGCTGTGAAGGAACAGACTGCTGACCTGTGCAGCGCCAAGCCTCAAAGCCAGACACCAAAGGCCACACGTGGCTGGCTTCCTTCCACATGACATTCTGGAAAAAACAGAGTGAGAGGCTTAGAAAACAGGTTGGGGTAGGGTGGGAGAGAGGATAAAAGGGGCTGTCTCCCCACTCTCTCAATGGTTTCTTTGACTTTGCAGAGGTTTGTCAATTTGATGATGTCCCACTTGTCTATCTTATCTCTTATGGCATAGGCACTTGGGGTTTTGATCAGGAATTGGTTGCCAGTTCCAATTTCCATAAGGGTGTCTCCTGTGTTTTCTTAGGTTCTTATAGCTTGAAGTTTTATGTTTAGGTCTTTGATCCACTCAAAAGAAGACATACGAGCAGCCCACAGATACATGAAAAAATGCTCAGTCTCATTAGTCATCAAAGAAATGCAAATTAAAACTACACTGAGATACCATCTAACTCCAGTCAGGATGGCCATCATCAATAACTCAAAAAACAACAGATGCTGGGAGGATGCAGCGAAAAGGGAACACTTCTACACTGTTGGTGCGAGTATAAACTAGTACAGCCTCTGTGGCGATTCCTAAAAGATCTAAAAATCGACCTCCCATTCGACCCCGCAATCCCCCTACTGGGAATATACCTGGGGGAACTCAAATCACTCTGTGAAAAAGATACCTGCACATGCATGTTTATTGCATTATTCACAATAGCAAAAACATGGAACCAACCGTGCTTTCCATCAAAAGAGGACTGGATAAAAAAATGTGGTACATATACATGATGGAATATTATGCAGCCATAAAGAAAGACAAAATTATGAACTTGGATGGACTTAGAGGCTATAATACTGAATGATAGGCCAGGATCGGTGGCTCAGCCTGTAATCCCAGCATTTTGGGAGGCCGAGGTGAGTAGATTGCCTGAGCCCATGGGTTTGAGACCAACCCAGGCAACTTGGTGAGACCTTGTCTCTACAATAAATAAATTAGCGGGATGAGGTAGTGCACTCCTGTAGTTCCAACTACTTGAAAGGTTGAGGCAGAAGTATCACCAGAGCCCAGCAGGTTGAAGCTGGGGTGGCCATGAGTGTGCCACTGCACTCCAGTCTAGGTGACAGAATGAGACTCCAACTAAAAAAAAAAAAAAAAGCAAGAAAAGAAAAAGATACCTGCACGTGCATGTTTATTGCAGCATTACTTACAATAGCAAAAACATGGGACCAACCATGCTGCCCATCGAAAGAGGACTGGATAAAAAAATGTGGTACATATACACTATGGAATATTACACAGCCATAAAGAAGGACAAAATTATGAACTTCGTAGCCACTTGGATAGACTTAGAGGCTGTAATACTGAATGATCTATCACAGAAACAAAGAAACTATCGTAATATTGTAAGAAAGGGATTGTCAGTAGTGGGACATTGCCAGGGGAGGTGAGAAACACACCTCATCAACAGGGGCACCTGCATAATAAACATTTGTATACCTAACCCTGACTTGTACTCTACATATTTACAATTAAAAATTTTTTAAAATATAATTTAAAAAACTAAGATCATGTTCCCAAGCCCCCCCATGGTCTCCCTCTCAGCTTGGAGTTAATGCCAATCCCACCCCCACCCCACCCCCTAATACCTCTGGCCTCATCCCTACTCCCCCAGGGTCTTTCTGCCCCAGCCACACTGGCCTCACTGTGTCCTCTGAACATGCCCCAAGGCCTTTGCACTGCCTTTCTCTCTGCCTGGACTGCTCTTCCCTCCACACTACCTGACCCATGCCTTCACCTCCCTCAAGTTTTTCATAAAAATACCCTTCATCAGGTGAGGTCAGTCCCTCCCACCCAGTCTGAAGACCAACCTCCAGGAGCACACCCCTCCCCCAAGAAGAACCTCTCTCCAGGCACTTATCTCTCCACCTGATGGGCCAGATATTTGTTTCCTTCTTTGCTTCTCATCTCTCCCTCCACTACAGCTTGAACTCCTAAAGGACAAGAAGCTGCTCCTAGTGTTTTGTGCACTGTTGCAACTCCTTGGAACAGTACCTGGCACACAGTAGGCACTCAATATTTGCTGAAGAAGTTAATGACTGACTGCATAAATAATATCCTGTATCTATGACCTGGTCTCCACGTGGCCCTACCAGGCCCTAGCCAGGGGGGCTTTTGGCACATATTCATTGTCACCCCTCCCCAGGGTGGGGGTCAGAGCACAGCCACTCAACTCTGCAGACATTAATTACCCACTTTATTCTTTTATTTATCCTTGTTCCAGAAAGGATTCCTGCAAAATGTAAAGACTCCAACAAGCTAAGGACATTCAAACGCACGAGAGAAAGAAGGGAGACACGGAAGATCCTGGCTCCTAACTGGGCCTGGCATGTTCTGGGCTCTGCCAGAGCCTGATCAGAGAGCTCTCCTGGATCCAGGCTGACTGGGAGACAGACACTAAATAAATAAGTTCAACTGCAGAGATGAGGGCTTCTTGGAGGGGCTGATGTGTGAGCAACATCACGTGCAAAGGCCCAGAGGTGGGAAACAGGGTGGTCAGTTCATAAAATTTCCAGGAACACGTTCTGGTCACCCCAGCCCACTTAGGTGCTTTGGAGACACAGAAGTCATCTGAAACATGCATGAGGTCACATCTTGTTTGCTCAGGATTGCAGCCTGCCCTGACTCAGCTGAGGTCAAAGCCCTCTTTGACCCCAGAATCCCTTTCTGTCTCCATGTATGTAATGACTCACTCCCCAGTTTTGTTTTGTTTACAGACTCCCTAATACAAGACACACTTGTTAAAATAATCATCATCATCTTCTAGGAGTGGATATTCTCGGTGCATATACCTGAGAAAGGACTCATGACCAAGCAATAAAAACAATTCTAACAAAGAAAAGAGAAAAACAACTAATGGCCACAAAAACAGGCAAAAGTGTTCACAAAAGTGGGTATGCAAATAGCAAGGAGCTTCTGAAAAGAGGCTCAGTCATCAGTGATCTGGCAAACGCAAATTAAGCCACAGGGAGCTATCACTTCACACTCATCAGAATGACTACAATTTAAAAGACTGAACAATGAGTGAAACTCTCAAAATTGTTCACAGGAGTGACCAGTGGTACAACCACTTCAGAAAAAGCTCTGGCAGCCGGGCTCGGTGGCTCAGCCTGTAATCCCGTGCCTTTGGGAGGCTGAGGTTAGTGGATTGCCTGAGCCCGCGGGTTCGAGACCCCCCTGCACAACTTGGCGAGACTTCTTCTCTACAATAAATTAAAAATGAGCCGGGTGTGGTAGCGCACGCCTGTAGTTCCAGCTTCTTGGAAGGCTGAGGCAGAAGGATCGCCAGGGCCCAGCAGGTCGAGGCTGCGGTGGCCGGGAGCGCCCACTGCACTCCGGTCTGGGTGACAGAGTGAGACTCCAACTCAAAAAAGAAAAAAAGAAAAAGCTCTGGCAGTTTCTCACAACATTAAATGCACACCTACTGTAAGTTTCAACAATCCATTCCTGGTAGCTACTCAAGAGGAATACTGCTATGCAGATACAAAAAGACATAGTCGATTTATTCCTAATAGTCCCAAACCAAAAAACACCCCAAATGCCCATCAACAGGTGACTGGATAAATAAATCATGGTATATGCCCACAATGGAATAATTACTCAGTGATGAAAAAGACACTAGTAACAACAGGGACGAATCTTGCAGACAGAATGCTGAGCAAAAGAAATTGGTCACTAAAAAGTACATCTTGAATAATTCTGTTTATACGGTGTTCTCAAAAAACACAGTCCATGATGCTAGAAGTGGTTACCTCAAAGGATGGGGCACTGACTGCAAGGGGGCCATAGGGAACCACAAGTGTTCTATATCTCAGTTTGCAGGGTGGTCACATGGATGTGAACGCCAAGTTTACACCACAATTAACAAAATATTAAAAGTAACCAGTAGTGGTATGATTCAGTGCTTCAGGTATGACCAAGAAGGAAGGGTCTGGATCTCAGGTTAAGCCTTGGGAGGGCCTGGTTAAGACCCCTTTCAAAGAAGTCCAGGCCGGGCGCGGTGGCTCAAGCCTGTAATCCCAGCACTTTGGGAGGCTGAGGTGAGGAGATTGCCTGAGCTCACGGGTTCGAGAACAGCCTGGGCAACTTGGTGAAACCTCCTCTCTACGATAAATCAAAAAATTAGCCGGGCGTGGTAGCGCGTGCCTGCAGTTCCAGCTCTTTGGAAGGCCGAGGCAGGATTGCCTGAGCCCAGCTGGTCGACGCCTGGGCGAAGAAGTGAGACTCCAACTCAAAAACAAAACAAAGAAGTCTGAGCCCAAGAGTCCTGTGTATCCTCAAGCAAGACCCCACCTCCTTCTGGAACTCAGCTTTCCCATCTGTGGAGTGGATCAGGGATCCCCACCTCTTCCCGCATTTCTGCCTCTCTTTGGGATAGGTGGCATTTCACCCGATCCCAAACAGGACTTCTCAGGATAATTTCGCACAGATTTTAATTTCACACAGATGGGTGCTCTCCACAGCACCAATTCCCTCGGGGTTCCAGTTGCCTGTGACCTTCTGCACATTCTTCAGTGCCCTAGGTCTCAATTTGCTCATCTGTAAAACGAACCCAATCAAACCTATTTCTCAGGCTTGTGGCGAGAATTTTCACTTTCTGCGCACCGGGGCTTTGCCATGCACAGACCGTGCATACCGCAAGTGCTTAATAAATGATGGCTGCCTTGGGGACGATTCGTATTTCCCTACAGGTCACTGCATCTTTCCGGGAGGGGTCCTCCTGGAGGCCGCAGATCGGCACTTGGAACAAACGCAGGAGGGAAAAGCAGCCTGGCGCGGAAGCCGCACGCGCCGTTCCGCTTGGGGCCGCGAGTGGAACGCGGCCCGCGAGGCGCGCGGCCCCTTTAAGAGTCGGATGGAATGTAGCAAAACAAAAAGGCCGCGCGCCCACTGGCTGCGCACCGCACGTGACCGCACAGCTGATTTCCTGGCCCCCCCTTTTTGTTGCTGCCGCCGCCGCCGAGTGTCAGTTTCCGCGCC
>NW_007249779.1:336136-354859 GCF_000164805.1 Carlito syrichta
GAGCCGGAGCCGGGCAGCGCGTTCCCCCGCCCCAGCCACGGGAGACCCACACCGGCTCAGGCTGCATCCCGAGATCCTGGGGAGCCGGCCAGCCGTGACTGCCCTCTCCCCCGGTGCTCCGCGGCTTCTTGCTGTCACCGGGAACCTGGGCTTTTCTACCCCTGGGAGGTTGGGCCTGGGCTGACAGCGAAGGGGACTGTGTTCCCATGGAGGGGCGAGGTGAATGGGTATTGCTATCAGACCCCAGCAGCTCTGAGATCGGCCAGTTCACCTCATCTCTGAGTGCCTCAGTTTCTCCATCTCTACGGTGGGAGTTAACACCAGTGCACACCTCACCGAAAGGCTGTCGCAAAGTAAAGGAATTGGACAGGTGCTGAGGCGCACAGTAAGTGCCCGAAAACACGGGTTGTTTAAAACCATAAAGCAAGAGCAAGGCCTCCTTTGCTGCAGAGAATTTTTTATTAGTTCACATCCCCTCCTCTGAGGAGGTCTGAGGGTTAGGAGCTAGAATTGCAAATCCAAGGACCACGAGCTCCCTGTCTCCCACCCCCTCCCGGCTCAGCCCCTATGGGAATGTCCAGGCTGGGTGGGCATTTCCAGCCCATTTTCCAGAAAGAAAGGTGGAGGCCCAGGAAAGGGAGAGGCTTGCCAGAGATCAGACTGTGAGTTGGGTCAGAGCTAGAATGGCATCCTGGCCTGGTCTGAATCCCTGATGGGGCTGCACTTGACTGCAGCCAGGAGGGGCACCCGCCATATGTTGCTTAGACCCCCTTTGAACAGTGCTAGGTGTCAAGCCAGGCCCCCATCACATCCAGGCCTTGTGGAGGGGACTGTCACAAGCTGGAGACATTGTCACAAGCTGGAGACATTGTCACAAGCTGGAGACCACCCCACGTTACAGATGAGTAAACTAAGGCTAGGACCTCATCTGAAGGATGTGATTGCCCAGTATCACTCATAACTCCAACCTGGGCCCGACTGTCCCTACAAGCCCTTCCCAGTTGAAGTAAGTTCTGCTGCTGCTGTGCCAGTGGTGGCCCAGTTGGCCGTGACATTCAGGGCCCTGGCTGCTTTTGAGGGTGAGGCCTTGTTGCTTTTCAAATCCTCTTTTCTGAGGTTCCAGAGAGTCTTCTGGTTCCCTTGAGGGCTCAGGAAACTCATTAGACTCAGAGAGAGAGAAAAAGAAAAAGGAAACGCTTGGTTTGTTTTTTCCCCTTCTCTTCCAAATGGGTAGAATCAAAGGGCAACCCTCCAGAACTGGCCGTGGGCAGGGCCCAGACATGCCCAGCCATGTTCTGGAACCTACTGCCCAGATGCTCCTCTCCCCCCACCCCCACCAGCCAAGCCCAGGGTAGCGGGGATAGGGGAGCCAAGGGGAGAAGATGGATGCCAGAACCGCCCCAGGGAAGGGGCTGCACAGCACGGCCTGCTCTGGAGCTCCCAGGCCACACTGGGTCTGGCTGTGAATCTGGGGGCCAGAGAGGGATTATCTGTGTCTGGGCAGGCCTGCCTGAGGTGAGGATCCCCTCTCCAGCATGTCCTGACCTGTAAGGCAGGCCTGGAGGCTAGTGCCACTGTGTCCACTGAGAGGTGTGAACACTGAAGCTGAGCGGTCAAGTAGCCCCAGGCTCCTGGTACAGGCACATATCAGGGCTCTTGTTCCCTGGCTCCTGTGTAGTTTTGTCCCCAGGCCATCCCATGGCAGAGCTGGGCTGATTGTCTTCCTGCAGGCTCTGCTTCTGAGTGCAGGAAGGGTGGACAGCTGCATTTATTAAGCACCTGTGTTCTCGGAGGCCCTGTGCACAGGAGTCACTTTTACCTCAGTCACGCTGGGAAGGGAGAGGAGAAGCTGCTCTTCCCACTTATGGATGAGGAGATTTAGGCATGGGGAAGTGAAATGATTGCCCAAGACCTTGAACCCAGAGGTAGAAGAGCTGGAATTCATTCCACGGTTACTTATTGAGCACCTGCTGTGTGCCAAGCACTCTTCTAGGTGCTGGGATCTCATAGGACTGACAATCTAGAGGGGGCGATGGACAAGGTTTACAAGCATCTGAGAAAACCAGGGCTCTGGTGATAGATAAAGCAGAGTGGAGGGGAGGGTGTGTCAGGGCAGGGCTGCTGTTTAGGGTCAGGTGTTCAGGAAGGAGCTTCTCTGAAATGGAGCTACAGCAGGGAAGAGAGTTCCAAGTGGAGGGAACGGCAAGAGCAAAGGCCCTGGGTTGCCTGGTGTGTGTAGGATGAGGTCAGAATGTCATGGGAGGCAGGCGGTGCAGGGCCTGGAAGCCATAGTAAGGGTTTGGCTTTGACTCTGAGTGAGGTGGGCACGCACGAGAGTCCCAGGCAGAGGACAGATGAGATAACCCAGGCTCTCTCTGGCTGCTCTGAGGGGCGCAAACTGTACAGGCCAGTACAGAGCAGGGAAGTGGCTACTGCACTAGTCCAGGCAGTATGAGCAGGTGTGGGGAGAAACATCCAGGTCCTAGACATATGTGGAAGGAAGTGTGGATAGGACTTGCTGAAGTTGGATGTGAGAGAATGCTCAAGCTCAGGCTCATCTGACCTTAAATCCAGGTTCTAAATTATGAGCGAGCTTGTCATCGTTTTATAGGTGGGGAAACCGAGGCACACAACCAGCAGGCGGCTAAGCCAGAATCAAGCCCCCAGCCTTTGAAGGCAGTCATTGGAAGACTGGAGGAAGCTGGAAAAAACCCCTGTCCCCCACACGGCCTCTTCCTTGGCCTCTCCTCTCTCCTGCACAGTCGGGGTTGAGTGTCCTACTCGTTGCCAGGGAAAGGGTTACTTGGGAGTCCCAGAATCTTGGAACTTTCTGTATCTTCCCCAACCCCCTTTTTACAGACAGGAAGACTGAGGCCCCAGAGTTAGCAGCTGCCTCTGGCTTCCCTCAGCACTCCTGGAAGCAGCAGGGCTGAGAGGTCAGATCACAGCCCTGAAATGAGACCCCTGGCTATATCTGGCTGAGCTAGATGAGGGTCCTGTTGGGGAGCGGGAACCCCTTTTGAGTTCCTCCAGGCTCACAGCCTCCTCTGCCTGTCTTGCCTCTGAACCACCCACATGTTGCCCCTCTCCAAATCTAGCTCTGCCCGTGGAGGCACCCAGAAAAGCCAGCCAGGGACTTCTGGGGCCTGCTTGGCTCCCAGGGACCTGGGTTCTGGTTTTACCTCTGCCTCAGTATCCTCATCTGGACAGTGGGCATTTTGATCCACCAGCCCTCTCTCAGGGTTGGTGGGGACAGAGAGAGTAGAGAAGGTGGAGTCACCACCTTTTGCTTTGTGGAGGCGCCCAGAAGCCCTCTTCCTCTTGCCCACCAGCAGGCTTGTGTCTTTCTCTGTGACCCTTCCCCCGACAACTTCTAGGGCCCTTTGGTCCTGAGGCTGAGGAAGGGCAGAGGTCATGGGGTCGAGAGACCCAGCAAAGGGTCCCCCATGAGCAAAATAGCTTTGACTCTTCTCAAAACAAGTCCCAGTCCACGACCTCGAGGGGATCCTCAGGGCCAGGAGGGAGGAGGGCAGTAGCGATTGTCCCACTTGGACTACCTGCCCCAAGATCCCCTGGCAGAGTTGAGACTCAAGCCCCGGGCTCTGCCCTACCCCGGCTTGTTCCTGCAGCTCCAGGGTGATGAGTACTGCCTCCTTGTGCTAGTCTGAGGTTTGGGGCTCTCAGGCAGCTCCTAGAGCCTCTCCCAGATAAGAGCCTGGGCCCCGGACCAGACCAGGAGGATGTGCTCATGTCGCCAGGAGCCGAGATAGTGGTATCCACAGCCCAGCTGCTCAGCCACTGATGCAGTGGCTGTGGTGCCCAGAGGTGAGGGCATGGCTGATAGTGCTGTCCTGGTGTCCTGCTGTCATGTGAGGCTGTCAGGGGAAGCCTCTGGGAGGTGACGTTTGGGCTCCCCTGGAGTGATAAGGGGCCACCCCCGGAAGGGTCTGGGTAAAGAGGTGGCAGGCAAGGAGCAGCTGGCAAAGGCAGCTTCTGTGGCACTATGGGGAGGCCAGCAGGGTGGCCAGACTCGAGGCACTCCTTGACAGATGTGCCCGTGGGCCGGCCAGAGGGTCAGGGTCTGAGAAGAGGACAGGTAGGGAGGACCCAAGGATCCTGGCCTGAATCACAGGGACTAGGGGAGACCACCTTCTGGGGATCTCAGGCAGGTTTGGGAACAGGGCCAGGAGCTGGACCACGGGGACTGGGATTGCATTGTGGGCCATGTTGTGGGTGTGGGTACTTGTGACTGAGTGGCCTTTAAGGGCCCTCCAAGGCCGGGGTTTGGCATCCTGGTGAGACACCCCAAAGTTGCTACCTGAGAGTCCACACCTTGCTTGCCTGACACAACATGGTCTGGCATCCATTTAAACTCAGTCTTTCCCTCACACAGAGTCCCATGTCTACCCTGGTGACCCCAAACACCGTCTGTTCCCTTTTAGCCTGAAGACTCTCCTTGTGACTCAGCCCCGTCCCCAGCCAGCTTCACACACCTCTGGAACTGCCTCTCAGAGCCTCGGTTTCCCTGCCTGTGGATGGGCTGTGAGAATTGGACCTGTTTAGTAGGATGGTCGTGAGGGTTGCTCTACGGAGCGGGGGGAGCCCGGCCCGCCCCACAGGGGCCTTGCATGGGGAGCCAGGCCCCAAAGGCACGAGGACCTGGCTCTGGGAAGGCTGGCATGCTGGTCATGCCGCTCACCTGCAGGTCTCCTTGAGGCCCCAGTGTGTGTCTGGTAGAGAGAGGACAGCTGTTATTTGTTGGACAAATATTTATTGGGTTTCTACCTAGGATGGGTCAAGGATACAGTGGTAACTGAGCCCATGTGACTATCGGGGGCTGACAGGAAGCAGAGAATTTCTGAGGTATCCCAGGATCAAGTCCATCCATGGCCCAATGGCAACTCCAGGAATATTGGCTGGACGAACAAACAGAGGAGCACTACCAAACTTGCAAGGACTCCATGCCCCCACCGCCTCCCTACTCTGCAGAGACTGTGCTGGAGCAAAAGCTAAGGTCTTTGCAGTGGCCTTAAAAGCCCTGTGTGGTCTGACCCCAGGACCCCCCAACTTGGCTTTCTAACTGTCCTCTCCAGCTCATTTGGCCCCCTTACTGTTCCTTGAACATCCTACCCCAGGGCCTTTGCTCGTGCTGTTCCTGCCACCTGGATGGCTCATCTTCTACATCTCCTATGGGGTCCCTCACTCCTTTAGGTCTTTGCTCGAGAGAGGCTTCCCCTGTTCTCTCTCTCTACAAGGGCAGCCCTTCCCCTCCCTACCCCTTCTTGCTGTTCTGTCCTCCTTAGCAAGCATCAGCTGGTCTGTATGGTATGTCTGATGTGACTTATTGTCTGTCTCCCCAACTAGAGTAGACCTCCGTGAGGGAGGGTTTTGTCAGTTGTGTTCACTGCTGCCTGCCCTCCCCCAGAACTCTGCCTGGACAGCATAGGCCCTCAAGAGCTGGGGCAATTAAATGGTCAGGGCAGGCGGGCAGCTCCCTTGATGACCAGGTCAGTCCCAAAATAGCCTCCCGATCTCTGCCTGCCTGCCCTGGCTGAGCTGAATTAACCCCAACAGGTGTGGGGCTGAGAACTGAGTCCCATGCTGTGCAGGCAGTGGTGGAGGCCACGGGCTGCCTCCGCCAGGGCAGCCCACGACAAGGAGGAGACACCAGGCCCGGGAGCCTGGAAGTGTTGCAAGAGGTGGGGCTGAGGTCCCCCTCAGCTGGACCTGGCAGAACAGGGGAAAGGCATCCAGGCAGAGGGAGTTGCCTAGGGGAAGGCCTGGAGCAGGAAGTCGTGGGCCTGTCTGGTGGAGCAGAAAGAATGGGCGTGGCCCAGGACCTACAGGCCTGGGCTCCGGCTTCGCCTCGGCCTGCTATGCGACTTGGATCTACGGGTCCGGGTCCTCATCTGGAAATGGGGAGATGAATTGTGGCCTCTTTCCTGGAGCTTTGGAGAGGATTGAGGTCTCCTAACTGGGTTTGGACTCAGTTCCAGTGTCTGATTCGCCAGGTGGCCCTGGACTGTCATTTGATCTGCTGGCCTGTCAGTTTTCCCCTGGTGACACCTGGTACAGACTAGAAGCCCCAGTAGCATTTAGGAGCAAATTCTCTGGGGCTTTAAAGTTCAAACACATGAAATACGACATTCTTTTAAAAAGTAGGAAAGACACGTGGCACTGACATGCTTTTCTCAAGGCCAGTGAGTTGGGTCTTCCCACCTCTGGGCCTTTGCACTGACGAAGTCCCACCCGTCCTTCCCTGAACTTCCCCCAGTTGCTTCCTGTTCACTGCTCTTCTCTCAGCTCAGAGCTTTTCTGCTTGGAGGGGCCTCCCTGGCCGCCCCTGGTTTCGTGGCCCTGACCTTCCTGCACCTGCAGCTCTCTGAAATTAGTAACCTTGGAGTTGTCCTGGGCTCTTCCTTCCCTCATTGACCATATCCGAGCCCTCTGCAAATCCTGGTGGCTACACCTTAACAATCCCGGAGAGTCTGCCCCCCCATCGCACCCCACACCCTGGTCTGTACCCCATCTTCACTCAGTGGGCTCTCTGCTCTCACCCCCAGTCTGTTCTCCTCACAGCAGCCAGCAGGATCCTGTAGTTATGAGTCACATCCCGTTCCCTTGCCTAGGACCCTCCTGCAGTGCCCAGCTCACAATGGCTTAGGAGGTTCTGCAGGGCCTCCCTCCCCGCCGCCTCATCCCCTCCCTGCTCTTCTCTCTCTCTCCCTCCCCCTCCTCCACTGCATTCCAGCCACCCAGCCTCTTCCTCACTGTCTTTCATGCAGGCCCACTCCTACCTCAGAGCTTTCGCGCTAACTATTCCCTCTGCCTAAAACACTGTTCCCCCAGGCAGCATGGACTGACTGACTGATGCCCTCCCCTCCCTCTTGTCTCTATCGACCACCCAGCACTCCCCATCCCCTGACATGCTACACATTCACTTGCTTTTCATTTTAAGTATCTTTCTTCCCTTTTCATCAGTTTCGTGAGGGCAGGACTCCTTGTCTAGCTTGTTTATTTCTGTGTTCCCAGCACCTGAAACAGTGCCTGGGGTCAATAAACATTGGATGGATAGGTGAATGGATAGATGGATGGGTGGGTGGGTGGATGGATGGACGGACTGACAGATGGGTGGATGGATGGATGGATGGACGGACGGACGGACGGACTGACAGGTGGATGAGTAGATGAGCGGGTGGATTGGTGAATGGATGAGTGGACAGGTAAATGGCTCGTGATTGGATAAAGGAATGGACGGATGGGTAGGGACAGACACAGATGGGTCACTTTAATAATACTGTGGTTGGAAGAATTTTAGTTAGTTGTCCAGTGGGAGTTTGGGGTGGGCTGGCAGCCCCAGTTCCTGCAGGCCTTGGGGTGGATGGTGAAGACCTGTTTGTTCCTGCCTCCTGTGTCCAGTGTCAATTTCTCATGGACTGTGGCGCCACATCTTCCATGCTGTGTCTCTGCAGGGCCCCGCAGGTGGTCCTGATGCATCTTGTGGCGCTGCCTCTCTCATCTCTTCGTGCTCTGTTGAGTAACTGATTTGCCAAGCCCTACTCTGTCCTGTGCTGAGCCCTGGGATCCCTAGACCCTGGGACAAGGGAAGGTGTGGATGCAGAGAGCAGGGCTCTGGAAGGACCAGGGCCCTGGGATGCTGGGACTGATGACAGTAACAAAGGCTCCCATGGGGCCTGTGTTCTAGGTACTGCTCTGGGTATTTCACAGAAGGTACCGCACTTAATCCTCCATACAACCCTGTGAAGAGCATTTTATTCTACCCCTACTTTGCGGATGAGGAAACTGAGGCACAGAGAGATTATTCAGGATTCAACTCCAGCAGTTGAATGGCTCCAAATGCCTGTCCTTTCATCCCCGGCCTCTGGGCCTGGGTCCGCTGAGCCCCTGTGGGACCCTGGGCTAGGGTTGGCCGAGCCCCCGGGACCCCGGAGTCTCCACGGGCTCACCTGCCTCCACAACCCCCGCAGGATGTCATGACCAGGCTGTCCTGCTGTATGAGTATGTGGGCAAGCGGATTGTGGACCTGCAGCACACGGAGGTCCCTGATGCCTACCGCGGGCGCGGCATCGCCAAGCACCTCGCAAAGGTAGGGTGGGCGGTAGATGGGAGCGTGGGAGCTGCCACCCTCTCACTCAGAAAAGACAAGATGGTGGCACAGGCATGGCTAAGCCTCCAGTGTCCTCACACACCTGTCTGTTGGCTTCACAACAAGATTGCTTCTGTCCTAGGGCCCCAGTGCCTGGCGGGTAATAGGTGCTCATAAATTCTTGGGGAACAGACAAGTGACGTTCAGCAGCCCCATTCTCATCTCCACCCCTTTATCTCAAAGCACCTCAAACTGCCTGATGGCGGGTTTGGGCTTAATGAGGGCAATTACAGCTGGGGCAAAGAATGGCCTTCAGTTCCCCTGAGGGCTGCCCCTGGGACTTAGCTGGGCCTCAGCCGGTTCCCCCCACCGCCCTGCCCCGCCCCTGCCCCTGCTCCTGACTGGGAGGGTTGGGCTTGCAGGGCCTCCTCTGCCTTCCCTTCAGTGCTGCTGGGGGTAGTGGGATTTGGACCTTCCCGGGGAGAAGTGGTATGTCTCTTTTGTAAAGGACCAGTCTGTGCACTGGTCTGTGGGGCTTCTTCTAGGTTACTAAGGATGAAACTCCGGGAGTTACTGCCCTGGGCAAAGTGGGAGGGCAGCCAGGAAAACTGAGGCTGTGGAGGGAGGAGGCTACCTTTTCGGGTTGGGCCTCTGTGATCTTGGGCGTCAGCTGGGAGGGCCTGACTGTCCTTCTCTCTGCCCCAACTCCCAGGCTGCGCTGGACTTCGTGGTGGAGGAGGATCTGAAGGCGCATCTCACGTGCTGGTATATCCAGAAGTACGTCAAGGAGAACCCCCTGCCGCAGTACCTGGAGCGCCTGCAGCCGTAACCCCGGCCGGCGGGCGGGAGCGCTCCTTGCCAGACCCTTCCACCTGGCCCTCGCCCGGCCCCTGCGTGCTCTCAGGAACCTAGTCCCACTGTGGACAGACTCAGAGTTATTTTTGTAAGGACGCCCATCTGTGACCTAAGTCCAGACCCCTGGAGGCAGCTGGCTCAGGATGGGCAGTGACCCAGAGACCAAGACCAAGGGAAGGCTCCTATTCTAGCCTGTCCTATTCACAACAGCTCCTATTCTACAGAGACCAGCTGGCCTCCCGGAAGGCCTGCTGGAGGCAGCACACAGGGCCAGTCTGGGTCCCACCTGCCATGCTCTGCTTGGTGATCAGCAGGAGGGCTGATGTGGGATCTCTGCCGCCACTTCTCCTGGGTCTGTGTCCCTTCTGCAAATGAGGAGGGTGTTCCTGGAGCCAAGAAGAGCAATAAGAAGCCTTGTGTGCCAACTTCTGAGGGTGGTAGCACCACACCTCACCTGCCACCAGCACCACCCCCTTCTCTTTCTCAGACTTCTGTGCCTGGTGCAGGCGGAGGGGCTGGCCCTCCCTGATGTGAGAGACAAGGAGAGCGGCGAACTGAGTGACAGCCCAGCCCAGGCTCTTCTGTGCACATACACACATGTGAACACACACATGAACACACGTGCAGGATGTGGCATGTTGGCAGGCTGGTGGTGGGATGCGGTAGGTGTTTTCCTCTCCTTGGTCCCTCGTCTTTTGTTGGTTTCTTGTGCTGCAGCTGTGCAGTAATCCGAGGCCCTGTCCCTGGTGGGCTGCTCTCCCCTGTGCCCATGTGTGCCAGGAGGGAGCCCCAAGGCCACCTGAGCAGCTGCAGGCCCCACCCCTGCTGGCCTCTTTGCAGCCACCACCCAGGCTGTCTCCAAAAGGATGAGAGGACGTCTTGGAGCTGAGGGTGGAAGGGAGGCCACCTGTTCTCCAAAAACCGCCCTCACTACCAAGAGGAAGAAACCTTACAGCCGGAGGGATTTCCTGTGCTGCCCCCAGACATCAGTGTCCTCTTTCTGTGGCAGGCAGGAGCCAGGACGGCCTGTTGCCTGTCACAGTTCCCAGGGCTGCCCCCCAGGCCAACCTTCTGGTTACTGCGTGGGAGGCACACTGAGTACACTTTGGTTCTGTGGGACCAGGCTTTCTGGGACCTTGTGGCTTCCTTTCAGGGCTGTTTCAGAGTTGGGTTCTCTCTATGCTTGTTCTAACAAGGGTCAGATTCCTTCCTGCTCCTCTGTGGAGCTGGGGGATAACCCAAGAGTCAGGGGCTCTTTGGGGCTGAGACATTAGTCAACATCTCATCCCTTGGGGGATGTGTCTCCTCTGGGGTGTCTGGGCTGGACTCTGGGTGGGTACAGGGGGAGGCTGATGGGACCACGCCTGCCTTCCTCTTCCAGTGCAGGGCTCAGGGAGGTAGGTGCTGGGACACTAGTTGCTGTAGTGATTCCTCCCTTTGTCTGACTCCACACAGCAGGTGCTGGACTGGCCTGTGGTTGCGTTTTCCACTCACCTCGCTGCCCCCCCGTCTTGGCACCAAGACCCTTCTCCTCTCCTTCCCAGGCCCATCCCAGCCATCTGTGCACAGAGGCCTTTCCCCTACCCCAGCTGCAGGTCCCTAGAGATCTGCCCATAGGGGGAACCTCAGAGCCCCCCCCCCCACTGTGAGTTGTGGCATGGGCCAGCAGGGGTCACCTTCCTAAGCACCCCCTCCCCACATTCTACCCCTTGCCCTGAGCCAGATACTTCTGCTCTGGCCTCCGGAAGTTCTGAGAGTCGAGACCATCCTCAGCTCTGTTTACAAAGGGCTCATGTGAAGAGCCAGAGAAGGTCTTGGCCTCCACAAAGATGTAGCTGGCAGAAGGTGAACTCAGGCTGTCCTGTGTCTCCTCCAAGGCTGGGTGCCCCATTCCTAGCTCAGTTTAAGGAAGCAGCAGGCTGCAGGCCCAAGAATGGACAGATGGGCCAATCAGGCCTGGACCTTCTTTTTGTCCCCTCTGTTCCCTCCCTTCCTATGATCACCCCCCACCCTCCACACCTTTCTCCCAAGTGTAAGCACAGACGCCCCATTGTGGGCTGGGCTGTGTCCCTCAGTGGCCCACGGTGAGATAGTCCAGCACCCTCCCAGTCTACCCACGGGAGGCCCCAGAAGGCCAGTGCCAGGCCTAGCCAAGTGGCAGCTGGGGAGATGGGCCCGGCCCTTCCCTTTCCACCTGAACCTGAGGTCCCATGCACTGTGCTCTAACAGCAGGCCACTCGCGCACCAACCGCCCACAAAATAGTACTTGAACCAGGAGACGTGAGGTCATGGAGGCCTGTGCAGGCCCAGGCCCGGGAACCAGCCGGGACTTTCTCAGCAGTGTTGGCCTGAGCTCCTACAGGTGTGACCCAAGCCTCTGCGGCTTGGGCCGCCTTGAAGTACTGCCAGCCCCACTCCAGGGGCCACGACAGGGCTGTAGAGGGCCTGGCCCGTGGTGTCCACCAGAGCCTCACGGTGGCAACAGGAGGCCCGTCTCCCCCAGGCTGGGAGCAGACATCCCACCCTGGAGGCCTCAGCCCACCCTTAGCCTACACAGGCCATCCTCTGGTGCTATCCCATCTGCCTGGCGTCCCAGCCTCACCCTTCCCCTGTTGCAGCATGTTCTGGGAGCCCTTGGTCAGGAGGCTGGTCATGTGGGTCAGTTCATGCGCCTTGGTGAGTCCTGTGGCTGGGCAGAGGGATGCTCAGACCCTACCTGGCTCTCCCTGGCAGCTCACCCAAAGGTCTCCTGCCCACCTCATGGTGTGGGTTTCTCTTTCTTGCCTGGTCACAATAGGTGGGTGGTAACTCATGTGCCTTTCCTACTCAGGACCTGTTACACATGGTGTCTGGGCCAAGGCTGGTCCTAGACCAGCTCTTTTTGTTACTTCCCAAACTCCTGAACAGATGGCATGATGCACATTTCAGTAAAAGCAGTAGCCTGGTGGCCATCAGCCCATGGTGACCTGATGGTTAGCCCTGTTTTTAACAGTGAGGTAATGAGGTACAGTGGGGAGTCCCCCATGTGAGGGATGGGGAGAAGACAGACTCTGCAGTTGTCCTCCATTCTTCCCTCCCTGGTGTCCAGCCTCTCTTCATTCAGTGGTTGGCACATCCTGCAGGCTGTCAGGAGAGTGAGTCTCTGAGTGGCACCAGGGCTTGGCTGAGGACTCCCTGCCAGGATCCCAGCCCCAGTGTGGGCAGCATTGCTGTCCACAGCCCTTCCTTCCCTGCCTGCCTGGGACCCACACCAGTTTCCACCTCCTGGGGCAAAGGCCCCCTGAGGCCACAGCCCAGCTCTGATGTATGAGCAGTCTTGTAGGGTTTCCCAGGAAGAGGCTGCGAATCACGCCAGCCACTCTCTTAGGCATGAACTTTTGGGATTTCTGGTCCAGTGCAGGGAGGTGGGGCCGCCTTGTGTTAATGCAGGCCCATCAGAGAAAGTGGTGGCTAAAGTTCCCAAAACACGAGCTTGTGGGGATCCTGTACCAAGCCTAGGCCCACGTCACTCTTAGAAAGGAGTGTTTCCTTCTAGTTCCCACGTGGAGTTAGTGGCCACCCCAAACAAAAGAGAAAAGGGGACAGCAACTGCCAAGCCCTTCGCAGTGTCATCCCATTTAATTCTCACAGCAGTCCTAGGAGATACATGTTATTAGGCCTGTTTGACAGATAAGGAAACTGAAGCTCGATGTAGGGAAGCAGCCCACACAGCTAGAGGGGACCAGGACCCAAGCCCAGCTCCTGTCTTGTCTTGACAGTGGTGTTGAGCTTATGTGTTGTGAGCCTTATGTCTACTCCAGGTGACAGATGGCCTAGAAAGCAATAAACGGATAAAACTTGCAGCAACTCCCCTGCTCATCTGGAAGGCTGACGTGGGGTCCTGCCTTGAGCTCACTAGGAATGCCCGGCTGGCATGGAGAAGGCTGCATTGCTCGTGAAGCTGGGGTCAGAGTCCCTGGCCATACACTCACACTGTTCTTCCTCAGTTCAGGGTTCTTGGATTTGTTCAAGTCCACCCAAACATCCCTTTACGATTCTCAGGGTTCCACTCCTTCCAGATCAATGCCCTAAATTTCACATAAGAGATCCAATGAGGCTGTGAATTCAACTTGCGTTGTAGCTCTGCAACCTGCAGGATCAAATTTAGGGTTATGTTTTCAGTTGTTTCAGTCTTATGGCTACAGGATATTAAAGAGATTCTTTTCTGGTTATCAAAGATGCTCCCTGGTTTTCTATCCATGCCTTGAGCTGAGTTTATCACCTACTTTCTGCTGACTCCCCAGGTGGTCAGAGTCTGTCCAGGCTTGGTCCTGTGGTTTGATGAAGGACAGCGGCCATCCAGTCTCCCAAGCTTTGCCTTGAAGAGACACTTCACCCCAGGCACTTAAAATAGGTGATACTGTATGAACTGGTTTTGCCAGTGAATGTTATGGCCTCCTAGGGTCCCATTTCCATCACAACAAGGTTGTCACTGTGTTCTGTCCTGATCGGAGCAGATAATCTTGGTTTCCAACTTTGAGGGACTGTTTTGTGGGAAGAGTCAGGAAAATGGAAACTGTGTAGGTGCTTCAAACAGAGGGGATTTAGTGCAGGGAATCGGTTGAGAAAACTTTTGGAAGGATGAAAGGAGCAACAGCGAGTGTTTGACATGACCCAAAAGTTGGTACGTGCAGGAAGCTGTTTTTACACACAGACTGGAGGGATAGAAAGTGTCACCCAAAGGAGTTTTAGGACCACTGGGCTGCTGAGGATGCTCCTGGTTGAACCTCACGGGCTAAACAAGACCCAGGAGTGCATGCCTGCTGGCCACTGCCATCTCCACTGCTAAAAACACCCCCAAATCCAGAAACTCTCCATACTGCCTTCTAATCTGCCAGTGCTTCCTATCAGCAGAAACTGATGGAAAACCCAGTGGTGAGCCCCTCTGTGACATGGAGGAGGGAAGGGATCTGGCAGCCAACACAAACAGGGCAAGCAGGAATATTCTTGCCTGCTGGGCATGGCGTATGACATAATACAAATCTATCTATACTGAAAGCTGAGGTAAAGCATAATAGAGAATGCCAGGCCCCAAAGCCCAGCAGCCTGTGAATGGTAATAATGATGATTGTTATTTTTAGAGAGGGTCTCACTTTTTCACCCAGACTAGAGTACAGTGGCATGATCATGGTTCACCATGGCCTCGACCTCAACCTCCTGGGCTCAAGTGGTCCTCCTACCTCAGCCTTCCTAGTAGCTGGGACTACAGGCATGTGCCACTGCATCTGGCTAATTTTCCTATCTTTTTTGTAGAGACGAGGTCTCACTGTGCTACCCAGGCTGGTCTTGCTCTCTTGGCCTCAAGCGATTCTCAGCCTCCCAATGCACTGGGATTACAGGCATAAGCCACTGCACCTGGAAGAATGGTGATTAGACATACCAGCCCACCCATCATTACTGACACTGGCATGCTAGAAAGAAGCAAACAGTTGCTTGTCTCAGGAGATGCTTGTCTTAAGGGTCAGGAAGACACTTGCAGGATATTAAACATGGAGTCAGGTGGGAGATCTTGCTGAGTGAGACTCGGTCGTTTTCTGAATCAGGGAGAAGGTGGAACCTGCGAGGTCACAGAGGAGGCCCCTGAGAGGTTTATTCATTCAGGTTAGTCCCAACTCAGGAGGAAACACTGATGGATCCACAAATTAGATGTGAATGCTGAGTGTGGGCAGAAAGCCGCCTCTCCACAGTCATTCTGAAGTCTAGAAAAAGGAGAGTAGAGGGAGTGCAAATGTATGGCGGTTTTATCTACTAAGACAAAAAGTCCAACTAAATGCTGTGGACTGGGTCAGAAAACAGGATATCTCGTCTAAACCTCCCGACAAGCCTGTGCAGAGAGAACTGTCACCCCTCACAGGTGGAGCCGCCACCTTGAGAGAGCCAGTGCCATCCACAGCACGAGCTCCGTCATGTGCTCAGCGAGGATGCAAGGGTGACCCAGGCTGACAGGGGCTCCATCCTCACAGGACCACAGTCCAGCAGGGATTGGTGGGGGGGTATACACACACAGTAAGAAACTCTGTGACGAGATTATAATGCACACACAGGCAACATCCCCAACCCTGACGTGGAAGATGGCAAGACTTTCTTGAAGGATATGCAGCCTGGGGCATGAAGGATGAGTGGACTTCCTGAAGAGAGCAGCTCACAGGCCCTGCATGGTCTGGTCCCCATGGTCTCTGACCTTGTCTCCCAGGGCCTCCCTGCTGTTCCTCACACCTGCAGAGCCACTCCCACCTCAGGACAGTGCCCTCTGCCCAGGGTGCTATTCCTCAGTGACACTCATGGCTCCCCACCTCACCTTCAGGTCTGTGCCCAATTTCTACCCTCTCAGTGAGGCTTCTTAGTCCATTTAATGTTGCTATGAAGGAATAGCTGAGGCTGGATAATCTAGAAAGAAAATAAGGCCAGATGTAGTGACTCATGCCTGTAATCCCAGCACTTTGGGAGGCCAAGGTGGGAGGATCACTTGAGCCCAGAAGTTCAAGACCAGCCTGGGCAATATAGCGAGACCTTGTCTCTACAAAAAAGTTGTCTTTTTTTTTTTTTTGAGTTGGAGTCTCACTCTGTCGCCCAGGCTGGAGTGCAGTGGCATGCTCATGGCCACCCCAGCGTCAACCTGCTGGGCTCCAGTGATCCTTCCGCCTTAACGCTACCATGCCCAGCTAATTTTTTTGATTTATTGTAGAGATGAGGTCTCACCAAGTTGCCCAAGTTGGTATCGAACCCGCTGGCTCAGGCAATCCACTCATCTTGGCCTCCCAAAGTGCTGAGATTACAGGCTGAGCTACCGAGTCCGGCCCTACAAAAAAGTGTTTTAAAAAATTAGCTGAGCATGGTGGTCATCCCAGCCTTGTAATCTCAGCTACTTGGGAGGTTGAGACGGGAGGATGGCTTAAACCCTAGGAAGTCAAGGCTGTGGTAAACTAGGATTATGCCACTACACTCTTGTCAGGGCAACAGAGTAAGACCCTAATTCAAAAAAAAAAAAAAGAAGAAAGAAGGAATGAGGTCTGTTTGGCTTGTGATTCTGCAGGCTTGGCACCAGCACCCACTTCTGAGGCCTCAGGTGCTTCCACTCATGGTAGAAGGTGAAGGGGAGGCGTGTGTGCAGAGCACGGGCAAGACAGAAAGCAAGAGAGAGCGAGGGTGCCAGGCTCTTTATAACAACCAGCTCTCCCAGGAACAAATAGAGCTAGAACTCACTTGTGACCTTGAGGACAGCACCAGACCCTTCATGCGGGTTCCCCACCACCACCACCCAAACACGTCCCACCACGTTGCACCGCCAACATTGGGGGTCAGGTTTCAACATGAGGTTTGAGGGGACAAACGTCCAGACTGTAGCGCCTGCCTTCCCACTTCTCCTCCCTCCTCCCACATTAAATTGCTCTCCCTCTCCTCCTGGTCCCCTTACTCCACTCTATTTCCAGGCATTGATTTCTTCTTATGTAACATAGAACTGTTTATTCCATCTTGTTTATTGTGCATTGTCTCTCCCTACGAGAACACAAGTTTCACAGGTCAGGAGTTGGTTTTCTATTTTGTTCACTGCAGTATCCCAGCCTCTGGGTCGGTGCCTGGCACATACTTGGCGCTCAGCATGTTTGTTGGGTTGGTGTGGCATGAGTGAGTGGGAGGCTGGGTGGAGAGAACAGGAAGGGGAGAGTGTCCAGTATGAGCAAGGTCCCGGAGGTGAAGGTCTGGTGGCATCCTTGAGGAACCGAAAGGCGGTGAGTGAGGCTGGAAGGGGGAGCATCAGGAGATGGGGGACGCACTGATAAGTGAGGGCAGTCCTGAGACATGGCAGAGGTCATTAGCAGTTCAGCTGGTTTCTCCTTAGCACACACCCGCACCTCCCCGCTGCCCTCACAGCAAGTGGGACCCAAGGTCTGCGGCCAGACAGCGGAGCATGCATGGCTATAACATGGGCTCCCTGCAGTCACCCTCTTTCCTGGTCCACCAATGAATGACCAGTGACACTGGTGACAGACGAGGTCTTGGGAAGGTGAATGCACCCGTCGTAAAGAACACCTTGGCCAGGCACAGTGCTTCATGTCGGTGTCCCAGCTCTTTGGGAGGCCGAGGTGGGAGGATCACTTAAGCCTAGGAGTTTGAGACCAACCTGGGCAACATAGCGAGACCTCATCTCTGCAAAAAAATTTAAAACTTAGCCGGGGATGGTGGCACACACCTGTATTCCCAGCTACTTGAGAGGTTGAGGCATAAGGATCGCCTGAGCCCAGAAGGTCAAGGCTGCAGTGGGCTGTAATCCTGCCACTGCACTCCAGCCTGGGTGATAGAGTGAGACCCCAACACAAAACAAAACAAAAAAAGTAAGAACATGGGTTCTTGAATCACCGCATGGAGAAAAGCCACTTGCCAATAATGAGCTTTCATTGGACTTGTTACCTGAGTGAACAATACATCTCTTGTGGTGTTTTAACCATTCTGCATTTGGGGTCTCTTGCTTTGAAATATAGTGCTACCGTAACTTAAATCCTGAAATTTGTGGCATTGGCTTAGTGGCCAGGCAGGAAGGAACATAGATGTAGCAGAATGGAAAGTGGGAGACTCATGTTATGCAGGAGCAAAACATTTGTTAAAACTTGAGCCTATAGTAGCTTGGAGAGCAGACCCAAGAGAACTAAATCTATAGCTCCAGAGAAAAGTGCTTGAGTGAAGTTGAGCACGGTGGCTCATGCCTGTAATCCCAGCACTTCAGGAGGCAGAGGCGAGAGGATTGCCTGAGCCCAGGTTTTCGAGACCAGCCTGGGCAACTTGGCGAGATCTCGTTGCTACAATAAATAAAAACAATTAGCCGAATGTGGTAGCACACACCTGTAGTCCCAATTACTCGGGAGGCTGAGGCAGAAGGATCATCTTGACCCAGTAGGTCAAGGCTGTTGTGTCTATGAGTGTACCACTGCACTCCAGCCTGGGTGACAGTGAGACTCCAACTCAAAAAAAAAAAAAAGTAGTTGAGTGAGCTAGAATATTAACATATTTTGGTAGTTCCTTCCACTTATAATAGCAAGGTATTATAAGAAATAGGAGCAGTCAAACAGGGTGCAAACAGAAGAGAAGGGACTAGAAAGAGTTTGGGGCCTTACAGTACTGTATGGGAAAACTGAACTGCAAATGGACCCCAAAGAGCAGGAAATAAAATTGAACAGGTTTTAAGCAACAAAGGCCTATGAAAACTTCCTCAGCAGAGATCAAATGAAGCAGGTCATCTTGCTCAACTAGTCATTGTCGAGATGTCCTCAAGGTTAGCATCAATAGGTTGAGAGAAACAGAGACAGAGGCATGGGAATGAGGACGTGACGAAACAAAACTGTTTGAAAACGGTGGTAGTAAAGTACCTCAGCTGTGACCACGTGGAACTTGCTGAAGGAAAACCCCCTAAAATCTGGAGGAAATTGCATTGCCAAAGAAGTCATGAGCCTGCGATTATAGAGCAAGCCTTGGACCCCCACTCTTGCAGGGGCGGGGAAAGAGCTGCAAAAGCGGATGTGGCTGCAGAGAAGACCGGGCAAGGGGGCCTCTTGGATGGTGACCTCGAAACACGCTGCACGAGCCGGGCAGGGGCTTCACAGTGCTGCCCCTTGGATTTCGCTGTTGCCAGTCCCTCGTTCTCCTGTTCCCTAATGAAAGCTTTGACTTTGCCTGAGACCGTGGGTTCGAGACCTGCCTGGGCAACTTGGCGAGACCTCATCTCTACA
>NW_007249779.1:354879-417574 GCF_000164805.1 Carlito syrichta
GCCTGTAGTTCCAACTACTGGGAAGGCTGAGGCGGAAGGATCACCGGAGCCCAGCAGGTCGAGGCTGCGGTGGCCGGGAGCAGCCACTGCACTCCAGTCTGGGCGACAGAGTGAGACTCCAACTCAAAAAAAAAAAAAAAGAAAGCTTTGACTGCATTCAGCCTGTCCCTGCTCCACTCTTTATTTGGGTTCAGAGGGGGCAGTAGTTGGATTTTACTTAAAGACCAAGAATAGCTGGGCTTGGTGGCTCAGCCTGTAATCTCAGCGCTTTGGGAGGCCGAGGTGAGTGGATTGCCTGAGCCCGTGGGTTTGAGACTGGCCTGGGCAACTTGGCGAAACCTCATCTCTACAATAAATCAAAAATTAGCCGGGCGTGGTAGCACGTGCCTGTAGTTCCAGCTACTTGGAAAGCTGAGGTGGAAGGATCGCCGGAGCCCAGCAGGTCGAGGCTGCAGTGGCCAGGAGTGCCCACTGCACTCCAATCTGGGTGACAGGGTGAGACTCCAACTTAAAAAAAAAGACCAAGAATAGTGCTGAAAGGGAGCATAGGACACCTTCAGAAGATGCAGGGCCTCGAGCAGGCGGGAAGGGGTCTGGGATGTCCATCTGGGGGAGGGAGTGAGTAGAAGAAAAGGCCACTCTAGGATTTGGTTGGCAGAAGGACAGACTGTTGCAGAGACTCACAGTGAGTCGCTGAGGCTCCGTATTCCATCAACCCTGGACACGCAGGCTCTTTCCTAGCCTCCTCGTGGTCCATTGTGAGCAGAAGTGAGTTGAGGCTTATGAGAGGAGGTGGGCTCTCTCCCTGGTCTCTGCTTCTCCTTCACGGGCTGCATGCAAAAGGGGAATGATGGGAGCACAAGACAGTCAGAGTCTGGATCCTCGAGTCACTGTGTGGAGGAAAGTTATCCACTGGCAAGGGACACTTGCTGGTGAGGAAGGACCAAACTGAACTGCATCTGAGTGATGAAGCACTGTCCAGCCTGTTTGTTCCAGCAGCTCATGACACCGTGACACGTGCATGGGCCACGCTCAGGCATCTAGACTCGCTTCTGAGGATCCAAAGAAGGATTCTGAACAGGGAAGTGGCCTGGGCATATTGCTTGTTTTAAAAGAACGATTGGCAGGGCATGGTGCCTCACACCTGGAATCCTAGCACTTTGGGAGGCTAGGATTATAGTACTCCAAGGCAGGAGTTTGAGACCAGTCTCAGAAACATAGTAAGAGACCTTGTCTCTACAAAAAATTTAAAAATTAGCCAGGTGTGGTGATGTGTGCCTGTAGTTCTGGCTACTCTGGAGGCTGAGGTGAAAGGATCGGCTGAGCCCAGAAGGTCGAGGCTATGGTAAGCCATGATCATGCTACTGCACTCGAACCTGGGTGACAGAGTGAGACTCCAACTCGAAAATAGAAAAAAGAACAATTGTGGGCCAGGCTCGGTAGCTCAGCCTATAATCCCAGCACTTTGGGAGGCCAAGGTGAGTGGATTGCCTGAGCCTGTGGGTTCAAGACCAGCCTGGGCAACTTGGCGAGACCTCATCTCTACAATAAATCAAAAATTAGCCAAGTGTGGTAGCACGTGCCTGTAGGCCTGTAGTTCCAGCTATTTGGAAGGCTGAGGCAGAGGGATCACCGGAGCCCAGCAGGTCGACACTGGGATGGCAGTGAATGTGCCACTGCACTCCAACCTGGGTGATGGAGTGAAACTCCAACTCAAAAAAAAAAAAAAAAGAACAATTGTGGAAAAAAAAAAAAAGAACAATTGTGACTGGGGATGTGGAGAAAGGACCAGAAGGGGCAAAAAAAAAAAAAAAGGCAGGTTAGGAGTCATGGCAGATGGTAGGTTAAAGAGAATGACGTCCTGCATACAATTGAGCAGGAGAGAAAAAGGCCGGACTCAGTGGCTCAGCCTGTAATCCCAGCAGTTAGGGAGGCCGAGGTGAGTGGACTGACTGCCTGAGCCTGCGGGTTCGAGACCCACCTGGGCAACTTGGTGAGACCCCCGTCTCTATAATAAATCAAAAATTAGCCAGGCGTGGTAGCGCATGCCTATAGTTCCAGCTACTTGGAAGGCTGAGGCAAAAGGATCACCTGAGCCCAGCAGGTCAAGGCTGCGGTGGCCGGGAGCATGCCACTGCACTCCAATCTGGGCGACAGAGTGAGAAAAAAAGAGAGAGAAAAAATGGGTAAGTTTGAGACATTTAAGTGACTCATCCTAGAGTCCCACACTAACATGTGGCAGGGTCAGGATTTGAACCCAGGTCTTTCTGGACGGAAGAGGGTATGTCCACATGGACCCCCCAGACTCCATCTCCACTATGGCCAACCCAGGCCAGAGTCCCCACTCCTCTCCCTGACTTCTCTCTATCCCCGGTGGGCTCGATCGGACTGTGTCTCTCTCCTGCTCACAACTCCCCAGTGCCCTTCTGTTGTGCTAAGGATAAAACCCAAGGGACCCAATGCAGTCCCTGCCTGCCTATGTCCCTCCAGCTCATCACACTTCAGCTGCACTGACTTTGTTTCTGTGCTCCAAATCATCTAGGCTTATTCCTGCCTCTGCCTTAGGGTCTTTGCACTTTTGTTCCCTCCACCTGAAATGTTCTTCCTCTACATATTCTCATAGTTTAATCTTCCTTGTCATTAGATCTGTTTTAGTTAGACATGTGTTCTGCCGCTAGAAAAACCCAACACGTGGTGGCATTTCATGTATCACACATATCACAAAGTCTGGAGGATGCAGTTCCAGGGTGTGTGCAGTGGTACAACTGTGTCAGCCAAGGCCTAGACTCTTTTCATCTTCCCTCTGCATCACCCTATGCTTTCTTTTACCCTCGTGATTGTTGCCTTGTGTTCACAAAATGGCTGCTGCACCTGCAGGCATCACATTCACGTTCCAGATGCCATCTTCCCTGACTTTCCCTGACCTTCAAATGCTGCCTCCCTAAGGCACTCTTTATCCCATTATCCCATTTATATTCTGATTCCATATCACTGCTTGGAATTTTCTTACTTGTCCCCTTGCTTGATTGAGCATCTCCTGTCACTGCAATGAAAGCTCTAATGGGCAGAGGCATACCCATCATAATCATTGGTAAAACCCAACCCTGGCACAGTATCTAGCATACAGAAAATGCTCAATAAATATTTGTCAAGTGTATGAATAATAATGTGCCACGGCTGGTTTGGTGCCAGAGCCAGGACTCAAACCCAGGCCTCTGGCCTCAAGGACCTGAATATTTCCCAGTGTATCCCAGGGCCTCCCTGCCCCTTTCCATAAGGATTCCAGACAGTCATGAGCAGGTTCCACCAAATCCTCTGCGGGTTCCAGACATACAAACAAGGACGCTGTGTTCTGAGATTCAGATGGAGAGCGAGAAAATCCCGCCCTCTGGGCTCTGTGGGGTGCTCCTCATGCGTGGTGTGGGGCCACATGCCTCCGAGGCAGTGGCCGGCAAGGCCTTAGGTGGTGTGGAGCCCCAGGTTGGATGGCAGCCCTCACCTGGTGGGAAAATGCCTCCCTCTTTGAGGATCTTCCAGCCTGCCTGTGCGGGTGAAGCGGGACTCAGCTACGGGCCAGCATGCCCAGAACTCCAGCTCACGTGCACCGAGACGCCAAGGTAGGCATGGGCGAGTGACCAGATCTAACTAGAATTTAATAACCTATTTGGGTTTTCACTCCTCTATTTACTTTTGCAGCTACTGGCATGTGAAACAGATGTTCCAATGAGATGTTTCCCTAATTGGAACTCCACTTGAGTTTCCCTTTTAAATAAATACATTTCAGTGTTCAGAGAATGAGCCCACTTAAGAACAATGTTAAGAGTGGACTAAGAGGCTGGATGCTGTGGCTCATACCTGTAATCCCAGCCCTTTAGGAGGCCAAGGCGGGAGGATCACTTGAGCCCAGGAATTCAAGACCAGGCAACATAGCAAGACCTCATCTCTACAAAAAAGTTTTAAAATTAGCCAGGTGTGGTGGCACACACCTGTAGTTCCAGCTACTTGGGAGGCTTGAGGCAGAAGGATTGCCTGAGGCCTGGAGGATGAGGCTGTGGTTAGTCAGGATCGTGCTACTGCACTCCAGAGTGAAACCCTAACTCAAAAAAACAAAAACAAAAACAAAACTTGGACTGAGGATCTGGCATAAATGGCAGAGCAGATCCAGGTCCGTGGTTCATTTCTGAACAGAGAAGAGGAGACACAGATACAGGCAACTGTCTCTGGACCACTGTGAGCTCATGACGTCCCTGGGGCCAGAGCCCAGACCACTTACTCTGCATCCAGTGCTCGTCAGCCCACGATCAGAGGCACCCGAGCCAGTCTTGGGCCAGATGACCTGCGTGGCTGACCACTGCCATACCTTCCATGGCAATGTGTTTCCTGTGGGGAAATGGCCCTGTCAGGCAATGCCCTGCTAAGGCCCTGCTGCTAGCTTCGGTGGGCTGGCTGGATGGGCACAGTGGGTGCTGCAGCAGGTTCCCAGGCCTGCCCCGATAATGCCCTTGCAGCAGCGTGCAAGTGACAAGGGGTGGCACGCATAGCCCCAGGCCTGGAAAGAGGGCCCTCAGATGGAGGACAGCTGGGCCACACAGCAGGCAGGGTGCCAAGGCAGCTCACAAAACACCCCCAATTCTGTGCAAACATCAATCCTAGAATAGGCTCCACGATTAGGCCCAGCAGAAGGTAGGGTTCTTGAGTATTAGCTGAAAGAAAAACTGTTGGATGAATGCGTGAAGAAAACTACATTTTTCTTTTTAATTAAAAAAATACAAAGGTCAGCTGGGTACACAACATAGTGAGATCCTGACTCTAAAACCAAATCAACGAAATTAAATAAAATAAAAAGGATAAATGTACTAATCATAGTCCTCCTGACCTCATGTTGGTCCCTGCAACCAAAGGGTTTCAGGGAGCAGCCTCGGTTCTGTTTCTCCTCCTGGCACGCACCATCCTGTCTCAGCCAGCCCCAGGTGCGTGCAAACCCAGTTTGGGGTTGCAGGTAAGAGAACAGTCGCCAGACGCCATTGAGAAGACTCCAGGATAAGTGAGGCAGAAAGCTTTTGGGGAGGACACATTTAACTCCTGAGTATCGTTCCCTCTATAGACAGCAGTGTTTGCCTTAGCCTTCCCGCTCTCTGTGGCCTGTGCTCCCCTCACAGTCTCCCTCTGCCCCTCCCATCACGCCCACCAGTCCTGCCAACCCAGAAAACCCAGACCTATGTTAAATCTCACCCACTGCCAGTTCCTGACACAGTCCCCTGAACACAGAACCAAGTTGGAAGAACCTTTTCCTAATTCAACTTTCTTTTTAAAATTTAATTAAATTTAATTTTTTGTAGAGACGGGGTCTCCCTGTGTTGCCCAGACTGGTCTTGAACTTCCCAGGTTCAAGCAGTCCGCCTGCCTCAGCCTCCCAAAGTGCTGGGATTACAGATGTGAGCCACTCTACCAACCCTGGGCATCTTTCTTGTCTCTCCTTCTTCCTACCCCACTGTTCCCCGGCAGAGTGCGCACAGGAGGGCCTGGTGACCTCTGCATTCTCCTCTTGGCCAATGCCTATTTTGTTTGAGCCATTTATTTCCAACTCCAATCCCAAATATCATCAGGTGAGATACAGCCTCAAAGCACACCTTCTTGGCAGGGTGTGGTGGCTCAGGATTTTGGGAGACTGAGCACTTTAGGAGGCCAAGCACTTTG
This sequence comes from Carlito syrichta, assembly GCF_000164805.1. Lineage (NCBI taxonomy): Eukaryota > Metazoa > Chordata > Mammalia > Primates > Tarsiidae > Carlito > Carlito syrichta. The sequence goes on from NW_007249779.1 coordinate 360,577, forward strand.
GGAGGCTGAGGCAAGAGGATTACTTGAGCCCAGGGGTTCGAGACCAGCCTGGGCAACTTGGCAAGACCTTCTCTCTACAAAACATACGGGTGAGGTGTGCTTCAAGTGCAAACTTACACCTCGGATTTGGACGTTTAAATATAAAGAAAAAACAAGAATGCAAAATATCTCATTCGTAAATTCTAAATTGATTACATGGTGAAATGATACTTTTTAGATGTACATTGGGCTAAATAAAATATGCTATTAAAATTAACTTCACATGTCTCTATTTACTCTTTAAAATGTGCTGGCCGGGTGCAGTGGCTCACATCTGTAATCCCAGGACTTTGAGAGCCCAAGGTGAGAGGATCACTTGAGCTCAGGAGTTTGAGACCAGCCTGGGCAACATAGCGAGACCTTCTCTCTACAAAAAAAAAAATCAAAAAAATTAGCCAGGTGTGGTGGCATGTGCCTGCAGTCCCAGCCACTTGGGAGGCTGAGGCAGAAGGATCATCTGAGCCCACGAGGTCGAGGCTGTGGTGAGCCGCGATCATGCCACTGCACTCCAGCCTGAGCAACAGAGTGAGATTCCTAACTCAACCAAAAAAAAAAAAAAAGTGGCTACTGGAAAATGTACAAGGACGTTGGTGGATGGCACAATATCTTTATCTGTGATGCTTGTCGAGGCTGGGGACTCTCTGAGGTGGTCTCCCCTCATCTTCTGCTCTTCTAACAGGAAACCTAGCACGTAGTCTTTTGAAATAAGTAAGTGGATGCGGTGCTCAGCTGCTCTCTGGCACCTGCTATTTGGTGGTAGGAGCTGGAGATAGAGAGCAGCGAGACCAGAAAGTTTGTCCTCAGTGACACCCAGGTGAGCCCGTGTGGCTACCTTGACTGGAGCAGATTTTGCATTCACGGTCAGGTTTTTTTTTTCTTCCTTAAAAGTAAGGTGAAGTTTACAGAACATAAAATTAACGAATTTGAAGAGTGCAATCCAGTGGCACTTAGTGCATCCACAACATCCTACAACCATCACCTCTACCTCCAAAACATTTTCAGGACCCCGAAAAGAAGCCTCATCCCACCGGCAGTCACTCCCCACCCCCACCCCCACCCACAGCGACCACCCATATCTAGTTCCTGTGTCTATGGATGTGCCTGCTCTGGACATTTCACAAAGATGGAATCCCGAGCTGCATTTTTCCTTTTGTGCCTGGCTTCCTTCTCTCAGAATAATGTGCTCAAGGGTCATCTGCGACATAGCAGGGGTCAGAACGCCATTCATTTTTCAGGATGAATGATGTTGTGTTGTGATGTTCATCTGCCAGTGGGCACAGCGTTCCACCCCTCAGGGTGGCGGCGCTATGTGTGCATGGGCGCACAGTCTCTATTTCAGCGTGACGCACGAGGTCACCGGGCACTGTCTGCAGGGCCCACTGCCAGGCCCTTCTGATTCTACTTCCTGTGATGGCTTGGCCCTGCCCGGCTTTTTTCAACCCCAAGTAATCCAGCCTCCTGGTGGGGTTCTCTTGTCACTCCAGTCATCCCCTAGGACAGGACAGGATTTTTTAAATAGTGTCAGACCCCATTTCCATCACCAAGAGCCAGGGGTGTATCTGGCCCAGCAAATGCCGTGTGTCCTCTCTCCATGTCCTGGACCTTGGATGCCAATGCACTGATTCTCCAGCAGGCCCCTCCAGCATGGCCCTTCCCCGCCCGATGGGCCCCAGCCTGGGGACACAGAGCCATGTCCTCACCCTGCGGTGTCTTTTTTCCATATCAGGCTGCTCTCGGACCTGCAGCTCCTCTCAGCCACCACGGCCTCCCTGGACTAGAGGGGGTGCTCAGTGCAGGCATAATGAGGGAGAGGCACCGCACCGCACCGCACCTCACCTGGTAGCCTCCATCCAAACTGGGAAAGAGGGTGCTGTGGGCTGAACTGTGTCCCCCTAAAATTCATATGTGGAAGCCCCAACCCCCACCCCCCCCCCCACACACCATACCCTAGAATGGGACTGTGTTTTGGGAGGCAATTAAGGGGCAATGAGATCCTAAGGGAGGGGTCCTGAGCCAATAGGATTGGTGTACTTAGAAAAAAAGGAAGAGAACGCTCTCTCTTGCACTCTCACACTGTCTCTCTTTCCTTCTGTCTTTCTGTCTCTCTCTCTCTCTCTCTCTCTCTCTCTCTCTCTCTCTGTCTCTGTCTCCCTCTGTCTCTCTCTATCCACTTGCCTTTCTTTCTCTCTTTCCTCTGTCTGCCTCTGTTGCTTTTTCTCTCTGTCTGTCTCTTTCTGGCTCTCTGTCTCTCCCTGTCTCTGTCTCTCTCTCTCTCTTTTCGCTCTCTCTTTCTCTCTGTCTCTGTCTCTAGCTCTTTCTTTCTCTCTCTCTTTCTGTCTCTGTCTCTGCCTCTCTTTCTTTCTGTCTCCCTCTCTCTTTCTGCCTGCCTCTCTCTCTCTCTTTTCTTTCTCTGTCTCTCTGTCTTTGTCTCCTTCTCTACCCTTTCTCTTTCTCTCCCCCTGCCATGTGAGGACACAAGAAGATGTCAGCTGCCTGCCTTCACGAGGAACTGAACTGCTGACACCTTGATCTTGTACTTTCAGCTTCCGGAACTGTGAGAAATACATGTGTACTGTTTAAACCACACTGTCTATGGTACTTTGTTAAGGCAGCCCAAGTTGACGAACACAGCTCCTCGGAGATGCTGTCCTTAAGGGAGCCCCCTCCCGCACCTACTCCTGATTACTCTCAATTATATCGCCTGCTGAACATTTACCAGAAAATGCCTCCTTCACCACTGCCTGTCTCCTCTTGACCCTAGTTCCTTATGGTGGGGCTGGCACAGCAAGGGGCCCTGGCTCCCAGCCAGTTGCAGACACTCCCTGACTAGGAGCAGGCTGGAAGGATGGGTGGGAAAGTGTTGTGCTTTCTATCATCTGTTTCAACCAACATGAACTTGCAATGCAACTATTGTCATCTAGCTGAAGATGCCGGAAATGTTTGATGTGAGCAAGGGACCTTGCTATGGCAGGGCTGGTTGAGCAACCAGAACCACAGCCTCCATGTGGCCACCATGGAACGCCAAGCACTGTGGGCAGGCAGCTCCACCTGTTTGCATTTCCCAGTTTGTGAAATCAAAACACTTCCAGATGTTGCACCTACCTCCCCGGTGTGTTGTGAGAACAACATAAGCTATAACATGAGCTATAAAAAGCAAGGTACTATGATTATCAAACCATCTTTGCCTTACTCACCACTCCCTTGCATGACCAACTCCTGATATTAAAACTAAAGTTTCTGTGTCCTGGGGATTCCCTGGTCACCCTTCCATACCCTACTCTGTGTTCTGCACCCATTCTCAAATGAGGGAGTTGCCCGAGTGGATTGCATGGAAGGGAAGGGCTTCCTCCCCTTATATCTCTAATGCCCAGGCTTTTCCTAGCCTGGCATGGAGTAGGTGTTCTGCAAGATTTGGGTGAAGAATGAATCTCCAAGCCTGCCAGGGAGCTTAGCACTCTTGCTCTTATCATCCTCCACTGAGGTGGACACTGATATAAACAAGAAGCAATCTATGGTTTTCCTGGGCTCTTGCTGTAAAACTGTGGACCCAGTGTGGAGTCCCACTACACCTTGTGAGTGAAGGGTGTGCTTAGGGTTCCCTGGGAGTGTGCTCATGCACACACCTCCTGACCTTTTTCCATGTCCAAGGTGGAGATGCTGATGGGATGGGATAGGTCAAGTCTCCCCAAGAACATCCTGTAGGGGCAAGAGCTGGTTGCAGCTTTGCCTGATGGCTGGGATTTTCTGATGAGCCCTGTGAGGTCTGGTTCTGTCTCACCAAGCACAGAATGTGTGCAGAGGAGAGGTCTTTAGAAAGGGATTGTTTCAGCTATCTATTGCTGCATAACAAGCCATTCTGAAACACAGGGTCACCCAACTAACCACAGCAATTTTATCCTGCTCGTGGATTCTATGGGTCTGGAATTCAAACAGGGAACAACAGGGAGGGCTTGTCTGGGGCTCAGCTATGACTGTCCACTAGAGACCCTACACTTGGCCTCTCCATGTGGCTTGGGCTTTCTCACAGCATCGTGGCCTCTGCATAGTCATATCGCAGACTTTCATGGCAGCACAGGGACCTCTGGTGAACATGGCCATTTATGAGCCAATCTTAAAAATCACATGGCATCACTTCTTCCATATCGTTGACTGGAGCAGTCACAGGTTCACTCAGATTCACAGGTAGGGGACACAGCACCATCTTGATGGAAGGAATGTGGAGTTTTGTGGCCATGCTTTTGTTGAAAGCTCCACAGGAGTGCTGGGGGGAGAAGAGTGTTCTAGTATCTGGAAAAGGGTGGGGCAATGGAGGCCAAAAGGGGAAGGAAGTGAGCAGACAAGGGACAGAGGACCTGGAATTTTGGAGGTAAAGTTATGCGATGCCACTCTCCTTATCCACCTTCCTGGGAAACTTCCACTAAGTCTACACTATGTATCACTGCTTTCGGTTTTGGGTTTTTGGTCACTTCAATAATGTGATATGTAACATTGGCCTCTTACCTGATTGTCTGCCAGGTAAGGGCCACCTCCATAAGGGTGGGGCAGAGCCAGCCCAGAGGGGCAAGGGGATGCCCAGGTGGCAGTGCAAAGCCCTGAGATAAAGTGACGATGACTGGAACTCAAGCTTCAATTCTCTGCACACACATTGCCCTACTGTACACTGAGGCTTTTTTTAATCCTACTTGTACACCCTCCCCCCAATTCAAATATCACAATCCTAACCTCCCAGTACCTCAGACAGAAACTACATTTGAAGACAGGGCTGTTAAAGAGGAAATTAAGTTAAAATGAGGTCATGAGGGTGGGTCTTAACCCAATCTGACTAGTGTCCATATAAAAAGAGATTAGGGCCGGCTCGGTGGCTCACCCTGTAATCCCACGCTTTGGGAGACTGAGGTGAGTGGATTGCCTGAGCCCACGGTTCGAGACCCGCCTGGGCAAGTTGGCGAGACCTCATCTCTACAATAAATAAATAAATAAATAAGCCAGGTGTGGTAGCGCATGTCTGTAGTTCCAGCTACTTGGAAGGCTGAGGCGGGAGGATTGCCAGAGCCCAGCATGTCGAGGCTGTGGTGGCCGGGAGTGGCCACTGCACTCCAGTCTGGGCGACAGGGTGAGACTCCAACTCAAAAAAAAAAAAGAGAGAGATTAGGACATAGACATTCACAGAGGGCTGGCCATATGAAGACAGGGAGCAGACAGCCATCTACATCTACAAGCCAAAGAGAGAGGTCTTAGAAGAAACCAACTCTGCCAACATCTTGATCTTGGACTTCTAGCCTCCAAAACTGTGAAAAATAAGCTTTCTGTTGTTTAAGCCTTCCAGGCTGTGGTATTTTGTTATGGTGTCTCTTGAAAACTAATAGAGTATTGTCAACTAATAATATTAAGTCTTCTGATCCATGAACATGGAATGCCTTCATATTTATTTTGATGCCCTTTAATTTTATCAAGCTTTTTCAAGTATACTCTAGCTTTCAGAGTATACTTTTTGCACTCTCTTTCTTTAATTAATCCTAAGTATTTTATTCTTTTTGATATTATTGTAATTGAAATGGTTTTTTAAATTTCCAGTTTTGGACTGTCCATAGCAGTAGTATAGAAATACAATTGAGTTTTGTATATTGATCTTATACCCTACAACTCTGCTGAGCTTGTTTATTAGTTCTAATCATCTTTCTGGTGAATCCTTTAGGATTTTCTATATACAAGATCATGTTGGCCATATCTCTTAAAATCAAAATGTACATTCTCTATCATTCAAGAGTTCTGCTTTAGGATCCTATCCCATAGAAACAAAAACAGCAGCTCATGAGGGTGTGGCTAGCAGGATCTTTTCATAGGCTTATTGGCAGGGCTACTGTCCACATTAAAAAGAAGTCAATGTATTATAATCTCCCAAACTCCTTAATATTATGGAGGAACGGAGTTATGGTAAGTAATACAGTAGAACGGTGATGACTTGGGAGGAAAGCTCATAATATATTAAGTGAAAAACAAGAGGTTGAAATGTATATTGATCCCATTTTTATTTAAAAATCAAAATACTGTACACTTTTCTTCTGTGTGTGTTTTAGAATAAGGAAAGGTAGAAAAGGATATACATCAACCTGTTAACATTGTAGTGTTGGCTGGGCTCAGGCTCAGGCTGTAATCCCAGCACTTTGGGAGGCAAAGGCAAGTGGATCGCCTAAGCCTGCAGGTTTGGGACCCACCTACTCGCAACTTGGCAAGACCTCTTCTCTACAATAAATAAAAAATTAGCTGGGCATGGTAGCACATGCCTGCAGTTCCAGCTCCTTGGAAGGCTGAGGCGAAAAGATCGCCAGAGACCAGCAGGTAGAGGTTGTGGTGGCCGAGAGCATGCCACTGCACTCCAGTCTGAGTGACAGTGAGACTCCAACTCAAAATAAAATAAAATAAAATAAAACCACATTGTCAGGATCAGAGCAATGCAGGGTGGGGTGCAGAATTATAAACTCATGATTTTTGTGGTTGAAAAACAAGATCCTGTAGAGTGATATGGCATAGCAGGAGGTGGAGGGGGGAGATATTGAAGTTGCACATTAATGGATAGGTGCAAGAAACACAGTATCCAATAATAGGAATTTTTAAAATCACTGCTAGCCGGGCTCGGTGGCTCAGCCTGTAATCCTGCACCTTTGGGAGGCTGAGGTGAGTGGACTGCTTGAGCCCGCGGGTTCGTGACCCACTTGGGCAGGTGAGACCTCACCTGTACAATAAATCAAAAAATCAGCCAGGTGTGGTAGCGCGTGCCTGTAATTCCGGCTACTCGGAAGGCTGAGGCGGAAGGATCGCCGGAGCCCAGCAGGTCGAGGCTGCGGTGGCCGGGAGCGGCCACTGCACTCCGGTCTGGGCGACAGAGACTCCAACTCAAAAAATAAAAATAATTAAATAAATAAATAAAGCACTGCTAATGAATTTTTAAAAAGAGAATACATTTTGACTTTTCTCCTCAGTAAACACACAGTATAAGGCCACCTTTAAAAGGAGCATCATATTCAAGATGTTCCATTTCCCTCACAATGAAAAATGCAAAATTTACATACAAGATATCACTTTAAAAAAAAACTTTTGGGGATAATTTTAGATGTACAGAAAAGCTGCAAAAGTAGTATAGTTCTGTATGGCCCTCATCCTGTTTCTCTGATGTTAACATCTCACTTAGCCATGGTGTGTCAAAACCAAGAAACCAACATTGGCACATTACTATTAACTGAACTCAAGACTTCATTCAGATCTCACCTGTTTTGCAATAAATGTCCTTTATCAGTCCCAGGAGCTAATCCAGGATACCACATGGCATTTAGTAATATACCATTTTTTAACTTATCAGATTGGCAAAGAGAAAACATTTGCTAATAGATGGTGCTAGTATAGCTGTGGAAAATATACTACTGGCAGGAGTGGAGAGCAGTCTGGCAATATTTATCGAAATGACAAGTGCCTACACCCTTTGACCCAACAAGTTCTCTTCAGGAAATTATCCCAGTTATATTTGCACATGGCACGAAGTGGCGCAAGCATGTTTATTGCAACACTCTTTGACATAGTAAGACTGTTGGGAGACTGATAAAATTATGTCACAAACAATGGAATACCACATGCTGCTAAAATAAATGAGATATGTACTGATGCAGAGTGCTCACCAAGATACAGTTAAGTGTTAAAAAAAAAAAAGACACAGCAATGTGTATAGTATGCACCTTTTGGGTTAAAGAAAAAAAAGGTTTTTAATATATGTATACACTTGTTGACTTATGGAATAGCTATAGAGGGAGGATACGTAAGAAAGGTGTCAGTGACAGCCTGCAGAGGTTGCTGACATGAATGGAAAGAGCTAGATCACAGGAAGAAGGGGCAAAAAAACAAAAAACACCTTGGCCAGACATGGTGGCTCACGCCTGTAATCCCAGCACCTTGGGAGGCAGAGGTGAAAGGATTGCCTGAACTCATCAGTGTTTCGAGACCAGCATGAGCAATCTGGCGAGACCTCGTCTCTACAATAAATAAAAAAATTAGCCAGCACATGCCTGTAGTTCCAGCTACTTGGAAGGCTGAGGCAGAAGGACTGCCTGAGCCCAGCAGGTTGCAGTGGCCGTGAGGGTGTCACTGCACTCCAGTCTGGGTGACGGAATGAGAATCCAACTCAAAACAAACAAGCAAAAACCTTTTTTTCACTGCGTATTATTATATAATTTGAATTTTATATCATTTGAATATGTTACCTATTTGGAATTAAAATTCCATTTTTAAAATGCTCATTCTGATCCTTTCAAGTTCGAGCCTTTATATAGAAATACTATACCAAAGATGTTTCTGGATGATTTGCCTTTCCCTGAATGGCTGCTAGGTGCTATGAAGCATACACATAATTAATTGAGCACACATTCGTTTCCACTCCTCAAAACAGCCCTGCAAGATAGGTGGTGTATGAATGGTATCTCTTGTCTTTATCACCATGCTTACCTTTCTATATTCTCTATGGTCAGGGCTGGAAGCCAGAAAATTACCTTACTCAGACTCTCTTGTCACCTATTTGGAAGACAGGAGGAAGAAAATGCCATCCCAGCCTGTGGCTTCTGGTGGCACCTAAGACCATAGTGGTGGTGGCAGCTGTGTGCCAGTAGTGCCCTATAGCAAGTGAAGCTCCAGGCTTCTGATCAAAAGCTCAGGAGTCAGTTTCTGACATGCTTTTTCCTTTTGCTCCTCCAGTCCTTTTTTTTTTTTTTTTTTGAGTTGAAGTCTCACTCTGTGGCCCAGACTGAAGCTCCTCCAGCCTTAAGGGTTATAGCAGCTATGTTACTAGACTTTGGGTGTCTTTATTGCCCCCTTGCTTTTCATGCCCTCCCAACACCCTTGGAAACAATACCCTGTATTAAATTCCTTCTGTTTGAGGTACTATAAGTGCTTTTTCCCCCTAATTACACATTGACTAATACAGATAAAATTACCACCATTTTACAGTTGTGAAACCGCAATTCAAAGAGAGAAAGTGACTTAACCAAAGACAAACTAAGTACCACTCCTTCCTCACCATGCTCCAGTCACCTTGGTCTTGTTACTGGAACACACCAAGTCCATTCTCACGCCAGAGCCATGCATTTATTCTCTCTGCACGGAACATTTTGTTTGCAGCCCTTCACACTGCACTTTTTCTCTTCAATCGGGTCCCATTCCAGTGTTACCTTTTTGAAAGGGACTTTCTCTTACCACTTGTGGTCTCCCAGACACTCCATTATAGAACCCTGCTCCTTTTCTTCTTGGTAATTACTATTCTCTGAAAATATTTACTTAGTTGTTTATCCCACTGAATTGTAAAGCCCCTAAGACCAGGAATAGAGTTTATCTTACTAAATACCATATCTCTATGCCCAAAAGGGCACCTGGGCAGACTATAATACTAATTATGTATTAAAAGAATGAATGAATGAGTAGCGAGAGAAGTGGCAGCACTTCTGAGCACTAGCTAGGGCATGCCGTTCCCACTGGCTGCCTTTCTGCCAGCAGTTCAGGGGCTCGCTGGGTGTTTCCATTGCATGAGAGCCCTCAGGATTTACAATTATTACCATTCAGGCTGTGCCCTCCACAGGTGCTGTTTATACATGCTAAGTGAATCAACCTGAATATGAACCTTCTGGGCAATGTCTGTGCACTAATAGTGATGAAGAAATAACACTGTGGGGATCGCAGCTCAAGTTGGTAGGTTGGAAGCAGAGGTCATTTAGAAGTTAAGGAAAGTGGGAAAGGGCTGGAGAGATGAGAAGACCATCCTTGGACTACAGCTATCCGAGCATTTACATTTACTCTGTGCACTAGATCTGTCTCTGGAGCTCTTCCTCAGAGGCACAGTGGCACAGTGGCACAGTGGCACAGGATTCAACTCCTAAAGCCATTCCTGACTGGCAGTCTGACCTTGGCAAATCACTTGGGTCTTTTGTAACTTGTTTCCTCATTTGCAAAATGTTGATTATAGTATCATTTTCATAGGATTGTTTTGAAGATCAAGATTTAGATGACTTAAAATATAGAACAGCACTTGTCATTAACAATCAGTTTGTATCGTTACTTGTGTAGTTTTTCTAAGTTCCATACATATATCATCTCATAAAATACAGCAATCTGGGGGGGGGGGTACTAATATCGTCACAAGTAAGCTGAGAAACAGAAGTTATACAACCAGCCCTGATGCAGGCATGTGGAATCATGCTTCAAACCTAGGCGTTCTAGAATCTCTAGTATACTCTTTGACCTCCACACCGGTCCAGAGAAAAGGCAGGAATATCCACAGGGAGTGCAATGACAAGGCCAGCTACTTACTAGAGAACAGACAGGTCCAAGATCTTGAAGTATAAAAGGTGGCCAGGAGGGAAAGGCATTTTAGGCAAAGCATGAAATGTGTGTACCTACAAACCCTCTGAATTTACTAGCCAGGTAAGTTCCAACAGGAAAGGGAAACAGTTGAACCTGGAGAAGTAGTCAACCTCCAAAGCAAGAAGGGGCTTCAAGAGAAGCTTGAATTGCACAATGTAGGCGATATGGGATTGTAAGAGGATTTTGTTTTGTTTTGAGTGAGTCTCACTGTCATTCAAGCTGAAGTGCAGTGGCACGCTCAAGGCTACTGCAGCCTCCACCTGCTGGGTTCAGGTGATCCTTCCACCTCAGGTTTCCAAGTAGCTGGAACCACAGGCACACACCACCACGCCTGGCTAGTTTTTTGTTTGTTTGTTTGTTTTCTTTTTTTTAATTGTAGAGAAGAGGTCTTGCCAAAGTTACCCAGGCTGTGTGAGAAGATTTTAAGCAGCTAAAAAGACAGTATTGTAGGATGTGAGCTGGAAGGAAATCTGAAAGAATCCTCAACGATAAGAAGGTCACGTTCCACCTGCCAGCCTCTTGCTGTTTGGGGCGTTCCACTTGACAGGAGTTCAAAGCGTGGAAGCTGGGCATCCTTCTTCGGCTTTGAATCTGAAGATTTCTACATTCGTTTTGCTTAAATATTTATAGAATCAACTAATATGTCTAACAACGTTGTCCGTAGGAGTAGGAACGGGATTTAAAAGGTCACAAACCATAAGGAATCCCTCCAAATAGTCCATAGATCTGAGGTAGCAGCATCAATCTCTGGGTTCTGGTTACTCCATCTTGACTTTGACACTTTCAGCAGTGTCCAGACACGGACACTACAGGTCCTGGGACAAGGTTCTCTTTAGGTGGGTTGACTTGCATCGCATTTGCCTTCAAACATCCAACATATGAGATTTTGATCCTGTGGCGGCAGCGAGGGCAGGAGTACGACATGTGACAGGGAACGGATTCAACAGTGGTCTAGAGGACCTATGTAAAACAGGTTTTCCTCCACTGCAGAACCCTATTTCCTTCATTGAAATTATCATATTTTGTAGCGATTTCTCTTCTTTGCTTTCAGACTCTCTCTTCCAATACCCTGCAAGCAGGGACCTCCGTGGCAGCAGGCATCGCGTCTGTCTCGGTCTCCAAAGTATCCTCGGAGTCCAGAGAATTCGGGGGAATGGACCGGGAGCAGCGCCTGCCTCCGAGGAGGGCCCCGGCGGCGCCTCCCGCGCCTCGATGACCTTAGTGGGCCGAGGCGGTTGCGAAGGGCAGGCGGGATGAGAGCGGGCGGCGGGCTGGGAGAGGCTCGCAGACAGCGCGGCGGGCACCGGCGGGAGACGCCGCCAGGCGGGCCGAGGCCGCCTTCCGCGCGGCGCTCTGGGAGTTGTAGGCACTTTCCTTTCCACTCTCCTTCAGCTACTTGCTCTCGAAACGCAGAGACCTACCGAAGGGTGGGCGCCTGTGACTCCCAAGCTGCGAACTTTGGGGACTCTAATTTCTAAAAAGGTGCCGGGAACTAGGACTGCTCCCGGGGGCCTCACGTGCCCCCGCTGGAGGACTACGGGACCCGACGAGCCCGAGGGGGCGGGGCCTCCGGCGCGCTGCATTGTGGGCACTGTAGTTCCGCGGGGCCCGGCTTCTGGCCGCCGCTCGGCCCGGGACAGCGCGCCGGACTACATTTCCCTTAGGCCCGCCCGCTCTCCCGAGGCCGCCTTGGCGCGAGACATTGGCGAGCGGAGTGTCTCCAAGATGGCCGCTTGGGGAAGGAGGCGTCTTGGCCCGGGCAGCAGCGGCGGCAGCGCCCGAGAGAGGTGAGTTCCAAGGGGTTACTGCTCCCTGGGAAGGTGGGCCAGCGGTCGGGGAGCCCAGCGGGACCTCCCGGGGCTGCAGCGCTCTCCCGGCCTTAGCCCTCCAGGCTACCCCTGACCCCCGCCCTCCCCGTCCCCTGCCGGACACACGGGGCTACTGTCCGGGAGGATCCGGAATCCGGGTGGAAGCCAGGCCGAATCGGCTTCTGCAGAACGCAGAGCTCAGGGAAAGGGGCGTTAGCTGGGTCCGGCGAGGTGGGCCGCGGCCATGCGGGACGGGGGCCGAGGCCTGGCCGCGCGGAGAGGAACGGGCGTCCCGCGCAGGCCCCAGGGACCAGCCTAGTTGCTCGCGGGCCGAGCGCCGTCCAAAGCTCCCGCCCAGCTTGACTGTGCCCCTGGCCATAGCGTCCGCAGCCCCCGACGTGGCGAGGAAGGGCTCTTGGGAGAGAGGGAAGGGGACCCCTTCACAGGGCAGGCCGGCCGCGGAAAGAGCAGTACGTTCTGCACGTTTGCCCGGGAGCTTTAGCCTTCCCCAGGTGTGGAGAGGCGCCTACTTCCTTCTTGCGACTCTTGGAGGGCTCTTTGCAAGCCCTTCTACCGTGGGAGTCCTTTAAAGTGACCTTTCCTAATGACTAGCGTGTGGGTAGGTAGCTGGAAGCGTGTTTCTTCCAAGGTAGACCTCATTTGAATAACCCATTTCTAGAAGACGAAACTGGAGTAGTTTCCATATTTCGTGTTGAATTTGCAGTTTTTGCTTCGGGAAAGCAGTTTCAGGTAGTAGAAGCCACTAGAAGATTGGGGGTGAGGATGTGTATTGGTGGAACCACCTGAATCAAACTGACCTATCCGTTCTGCTTAAGCTTGATTGGTGTAGCAGAGGTCAGCAAGAAAGGAAAGTTTGGGTTTTACTTTTCTCGTCTTTTTGGTGAGGATTGTCAAAAGTTTTCTGTCTCTTTCTCTCTCAGCTACTCTGCATTATTCCTTTTCTTTGACCGATTCCACCCTATGTTCATCACTGTTACTTGCAGATGGCTTACCCATCCCGGGAGTTCTTCCTGTTTGGCAATTGTGATAGAATCCTTTGCCTGCATTTTATTCTTGAGCCCAGAGTTATCCAACATTGCCATTTTGCATTTCTTCTTCCTTGGAAAAGCATGGCAAACATGTTTTTGTTTTTCTAGCTGCCACCTGGTATTTCTTAGATCGGGCTGTTTCAGAAAGTTACCTCGATGATTTCCAGATGCCCTTAAAAACTAGCAAACGTTTTCAAGACCTTTAATGAAAACATGAATCCTTCAGTAATAATAGGAAATGACCTGTTTGGAAAACTCAAGAGTATCAGACAGAAACCTCTCATTGGGCTAAAAGCAACTGAAAAAGCCAAATAGGGATGCTACCCAGAGAAGGACCTGGAGCCTTGCCAGCATAGGTTAAGCTTTTATTGATTTAAGAAAATAGATATTGGAAATTACTTTTGCTTTGGGTTGAGACAAGTGTTCATTCAAAATGGAATTTGCAGACCAGCAGCCCACAGGCTGAATCCTTGACTGTTGAACCTTAACAGTTTTTAAGAAAATTTAAATTAGTTACCTGCTGACTTCACATAAAATGCTCCCTGAAAAGCTCTTTTTGGTTAGGGCAAGTACTCTCCAGTTCTTGGTCCCTTGCCTCACAGCTTGACTCACTGCGGTTACCTGCATGGTCTCTGTAGGTGTTCGTTCAGGTTGCACCTTTGGCCTAAAACAGAAGGTTCTACTCACACATGTGGATATGTATGTCAGCCAGAAATGGGGCATCTGGTTTGAGACAAGTTCGGGTATCACCATCTACCCTCCTTCCAGATAATGTCGTGTGGCCAGAGGCTACCCTTGTGTTTGCCTTTGCTGTAAGACCCTACCTGGATTCTGTTGGAGGAGTCATTGCTCGAGCTCAGCTTCCCTGAGCCCTTTCCATGCTGAGCAGGGGATGGAAGCATAACCTGCTGCTGGGTGAGCTAACTAACTTCTGGGCATACCTCCATTCCTGCTCAGTTGGTGATGACTGTCCAGGTGGAGCAGGCTGGATTAACTGATGGCCCAGCACCATAGGTTATGAGGTCTGAGTGTATTATTGGCTCTTATGGCTGAGGTAGGCTGTTTGTGGCTCTCTTAAATGACATTGTTTCATGTCACGTTTGTGCTGACTCGAATATCCACTCCACCTTGTAAGAGCGCTCTCCCAAGTTGCTGCACACACCTGGTTGGCATCTGCTTTATGCTGAAGCTGAAGGAGACTTCATCTGGTTTGGGGCAGGGGCTGGAATAGAGCAACATCTTGGACATACTTGCGGGTGGCTGCCAACTCTGAAGCATGCTTTGCGCTGAAAGGCCCCACCTGGTGCCAGACGTCCACAGCATTACTGTTGGCAGCTGTGTTAGATAATCCAGCTTAGAGGGTGCAGCGGATGTGTTCTTGCTTTACCTTGTTGCGTCTAGAACCACAGCTCTAGCAATAGCATTGAATTAACACAGCTCAGTAGCCACTAGCCACATGTGGTAATTGTGTTTAAATGAATTAAAATTAAATAAAATGAAAAATTCAGCTCCTCGGTCTCACTAGCCACATTTCAAGTGCTCAACAGCCACTTGCTGGCTTGTGGCTACCATACTGGGCAGCACAGATAAGATCATTTCCATTATTGCAGACAGTTCTATGATATGAACAGTGCTGGTTTAGACTAAAATAGGAGGGGTGGAAATAGCAAAATGAGAGTGCTTGCATGTTGATTTTTCTCTCCACTCCATTAAATCTAGGGAATCAACAGTGTTTGTAATGAAGAACATCAGACTCTGAGCTGTAACCTGAATTCTTGTCCAAAATTCAGCACGCTGGCAGCGAGCACATCAAACAGATTGCCACTTGTCCTGTCGGCGTCTTTGAGACACGCTTGCCCATCTAGGAAAGCACAGTGCAGGTATCTGTGTGTTCTGCCAGCGTGTGCCAGTCCGGACCAGCTCCCAGCCAGCCATCCCCACCTGTCCTACTTGGGCTGCTGGGCTTCACTCTCTCAGGGCCCCTGAGCCTCCCTGAGCTCTTCTGCATGATTGTTGGAATGTGAGTATAGCTGTGTGCTCTGAGTTCCTGTTTTTATAACCATATGAAGACGTACTTGATCTGCATCTGAGCATGATGCAAGGCAGCTTGGGACATTCCAAGGGCCAGGTGTACTGGACTAAATGTCCAGGCTTAGGGTGAAGTTATTTGTTGTGGCCTTCCCCTCCCCTGGCTTGTGCAGCTGTCTGCCCTAGCACTTTCAGTCAGCCAGTTCCGTGTGTTGACTTCCACATCTTTCCATACCACGCTTTGGGAGCTTTGCTTTTATCTGTAAACTCAGATGTCCGTGATCCCACGTAGCCAATGCAGGTTCATTCAGCAGAACAGGTGGGTCATAAGCCATCTGGGCAGGTTGGTTCACATTCCTGGGATGACAGACCCCCTTTCTGATCTCATCCTTCCCTTTTAGACTCTTAGAGATTGGGGTATTTACTCTCTTTTGAATGACTCTCGTTTTTGCTCTTGTCTGTGTTGGGAATTTTTCATTCCTCCTGGTTGAGAGTGAGATGAATAGATACAGGATCTGGGATATGGTGCTCAGCTGGGGAACAAAGATAGTGTCACATACACTGAGCAGGAGTTGGGTGTTACAACTTAGGACCTGCTGGGGTTCATCCTCCTCGGCATTGATGTGCCTTCACGTTTGTAGGAATTTGTTTTCCTTGGTTCTCTCAAGCAGTCTGGATTCCAACTGCATTGGTTTATACCTCAGCGGTTCCATCCTTTAGGCCACATTCCAGGGAAGGCCCACCTTTCTGAAGAGGGGAGGATTGATTAGGGCCCAGGGAGGTGGGGAGGCAGCTAAGGCTACACCTGAGCTGGGTTTCTCTGCCCTGGCCTATGGGTGTGTGTGTTCTTCAGTAAGCAAGGGGCAGCGGGCAGAGGCAGGCAGCACTCCCTGAGCAAGCACACTCAGGAACCTCCCAGCTGCCACTGTGTTCTGTCCCTGGTGCCAGCAGCCACTTTATGGGTCCAGTTCTTGGGAAAAGCCAACAACCATTTAGTAGTCCTAACAGTTCTTTAGATCTGGGCTGCCCAGCAGGGTAGCCATTAGCCACCTGTGGCTGTCAGGCACTTGCAATGTGTCTAGTGTGTTTGAGGAACTGAGTTTTCAAATGTATCTAATTTTAATTATGTTTCAACAGCTATATGTGCCTTACACTGGGGACAAGGTTTTGTGACTGCCACCTTTGGTTTCACACTGGCCACATCCTGTCTGCAGTGCAGTTTTCTGGGAGACCCACAGCCTTTGGCCCCATTTGACACAAAGGAAACTGGCTCAGTGTTGACGGGTGTTTTGCCCTTGGACACAAAGTCAGTAACGTAGAGGGAGCTTGAATCCAGCCTCTTGACTCCTACATTCAGTGCGTTGTGTTCTTGCTCTCAGGGCATAGGGCTGCTCAGCTACCAATGCACAGAATAGGAAAGTGTCCTCCAAACTAGATGAAAGTGCCAGGTGCCCTGTTAAAGTTCCTTGGCCTGTAGGAGCTGTCTTTAGTCTATGGTTCAGCATGCCTGTGCCTAACTGGCCTTTCAGTCTAAGCCGCAGGTTTTTCCAGCCTCAACTTTCTACTTTCTGTAGGTCCTGAGAAAGCAATTCTTGGTTAGCCAAAAGGGGGCTTTCCTGGGTCTGGGGGTAGAGGTAGAGCCCAGTATGTCACCTGTCATAGCTGACCATGCCTATTAAGTACAAAGCAGCCTGACAGAGGGACCTAGCTTAATGTTCCTGGCACCAGTGCTCTTAAGTACTATAATTGTTTTTTTTTTCCTCCTGTCACTCAAGACAAATGTCCCTCTTTCCATGTCTTTTGGGGACCTGTCATATCCAGGCCCAGTGTTGGGAAAACCATGATGAAAACATAATCTTTGCCTTCAAGGAGTTCCTGTCATTGTCCTTTGTCTTAGGTGTGAGCTTGCACTTCAGGCTCACCTCTGGGTCCAGGCCCCCCTCATTCAGATTTGGTTCTTTTGGTTCTAGCAGGACCAGGTGACAAGGCTGGCAGGGCAGCTTGGCCAGTGCTTACTCGGGGGACATGAGAGCTGGAACTACCCTCCTCTCTAATAGGACTGCAGGTGTGAGACCAGCATGACACCTCAGCCATGGGAAGCTACCTGTACCCAGACGTGGCTGGGGTGGTGGGCTTGTGCCCTCTAGCTTCATCCATAGGCACCAGGAAGGTTCTAGAGGGGAAGTGAGCCACCTTCTCCTCTCCTTGGCAGTGGAAGGAGGCCCCATGGGTGTCTGGTCTGTTCACCCCAAGGCATACAGGGCTGAACAGGATTTTTTTTTTTTCTTTTCTTTTTTTTTTTTTTGAGTCAGAGTCTCATTCTGTCACCCAGGTGGCTGGAGTGCAGTGGCACACTCATGGCCACCTCAGCCTTGACCTGTTGGGAAAAGCCAACAACCATTTAGTAGTCATACCAGTTCTTTAGATCTGGGTTGTTCAGTGGGGTAGCCATTAGCCACCTGTGGCTATCAGGCACTTGCAGTGTGTCTGGAGTGTTTGAGGAACTGAATTTTCAAATTTATCTAATTTTAATTTAAGTTTCAACAGCTACATGGGGCAGTGTTTTGTGGCTGTCACCTTTGGTTTTACACTGGCCACGTCCTGTCTGCACCGCAGTTTTCTGGGAGACCCAGGACCTTTGGCCCCATTTGACACCATCCTTCTGCCTCTTACTCCCAAGTGGCTGGAATTACAGGCACGTGCCGCCACACCTGGCTAATTTTTTTTTTTTTTTGTAGAGATGAGGTCTGACCAAATTGCCTAGGCTGATCTTGAACCCCTGGACTCAAGCAGCCCTCTTCCCTCCATCTCCCAAAGTGTTGGGATTACAGGTGTGAGCCACCACACCCAGCAGGATTTTTCTTTTTAAGGAAATGTTTATAATGATTTTTTCCATTACAAAATAAGAATTTTTGAAAAATACAGAAAAGCATGAAGAAAAGTAAAATTTAAGTCACCTGTTAGGACACCATTAGAAAAAAGCCACTGTTGATCCTTTTTCATGTATAGCAACTTGGATGCTTCCTCTTGTATACCTTACATTATATTTTTAAAAATTAAATACATAGGATATGTTTATAGCATGTGAAAAAATAATATGTGCTACAGTATGAAGATCCCTAAAATCATGATGTGAAATTAAAGAAGCTAGTTGTAAAAGACCACACAGGACTTTGCTTATATGAAATGCTCAGAATTGGCAAACCCACAGAGACAGGAAGTAGATGGGTGGTTGCCAAGGGCTGGGAAGGTTTGGGGGAAATGTGAAGTGACTGCTGATGGGTACAGGATTTGTTTTTGAGATGATGAGGATGCTCTAAAATCAGTCGTGGTGTTGGTTACACAACTCTGAAAATGCTGAGCTACTGGATTGTCTACTTTTCATGGGTGAATTGTATGGTCTGTGAGTTCTATCTCAGTAAGAATTTTATTAAAAATTACAAATCAGAACCACAGTGAGATATCACCTCACATCCAATGGAATGGCTACTATTTAAAAAACAGAAAATAACAAGTGTTGACAAGGATGTGGAGAAATTGGAACCTTTGTGCACTACTGTTGGGAATGTAAAATGGTGCGGCAGCAATGGAAAACAGGATGGAGGATTTCTCAACTTAAACATAGAATTCCCATATGATCCAACAATTCCACTTCTGGGAATATACCCAAAATAATTGAAAGCAGGAACTAAGACAGATACAGAGTTCACAGCATTATTCAGAGCAGCCCAGAGGTGGAAGCTGCCTAAGTATCCATCACAGATGAATAGTTAAACCAAATGTGGTATGTATATACAGTGGAACATTATTCAGCCCTAAAAAGGAAGGAAATTCTGATACATGGGACAATATGGATGAGCCTGGAAGACATTAGGTTGAGTGAAACAAGCCAGGCACAAAAGGGCAAATATTACATGTGATCCCACTTACGTGAGGTTCTTGGGGTAGTTGGATTCACAGAGGAAGAAAGTACAATGTTAGCTTCCAAGGGCTTGGTTGTTGGGTATGCGGAATTAGTGTTTAATGGGGACAGAGTTTCAGTTTAAGAAGTTAAAAATGTCCCAGAGATGGAAGGTGTAGTAGTTGCACAACAGTGTCACTGTGCTTAATACCACTGCGTTGTACACTTAAAAATGGTTAGTTTGATAAGTTGTATGTGTGTTTTACCACAATTAAAAATAAAACAGTGACTGAACTCGGTGGCTTAGCCTGTAATCCCAGCACTTTGGGAGACCGAGGTGAGTGGATTACCTGCGGGTTCAGGACCAGCCTGGGCAACTTGGCGAGACCTCGTCTCTACAACAAGTCAAAAAAATTAGCTGGGCATACCTGTAGTTCCGCCTACTTGGAAGGCTAAGGCAGAAGGATTGCCTGAGCCCGGCAGGTCGATGCTGGGGTGGCTGTGAGTGTGCCACTGCACTCCAGCCTGGGCGACGGAGTGAGACTTCAACTCAAAAAATAAAATAAAATAAAACTGTGTGCCCTTGGTCAGCCTGGGTGGAAGACTAATGGTACCCTGGCCCACGTCCTCCCTTGCCGGCTTCCGAGTTGTCTGCCTCTCCCTTGCTTTCTTGCACGGCTGCCTTTACGTGAACATGGGCAGCAACATGTCCCTGAGCTCTGCCCACCTTGGAGTACGTGAGAGGTGACCCCTGGCACGGGCAGCTCATTCTTCTCACAGTGGAGAAGGCACAACTTAGTTCCCTTGCAGCTTGTCAGTTATCGCTCGCTCTTGCCACACGTCACTGCTTGGAGCCTTCCTGTGCAGTTCCTGATTTGGGGAAGTGACTCCATACTCCTGATGGGACATTCTGGGCAGGCTGCCAGAACAGGCACTGGGTGCCCAAACCCCAGAGGGGACATGGAGTTTGTCCTGTTGGGTTTTCATTGTGGTTGCCTTTTGACTGGAATGCCAGTGTTCCCCAGGGGATTCCTTTGCTGACTGCTGGGCTCAGAGGTGGAGATATTAGGACCTGAAGGCCAGCTCTGGCTGAAGCTAAGGCAGGCAGGCCGGTTTAAGGTGCCCGGTCCCAATTGGTTGTAGCCCTGAGGAAGCACAGTGGGTCTCCCAGGGCAGTGTCTGCAGCAGTCTCCTGTGAGGTGCTTGAACAGGTTGACACCCTGTCCTCAGAGCCGAAGGCTCAGAGAATGCAGAATGACCCCAGTTTTGGCAAAGTGCATTTAGAACAATGACACTGTTCCTAAGTGCCAGAGATCGTGCCAATTTCAAAGGGATCAAAAATCATTTAATAAAAACGGGTTTCCTCCCTTTTCTTTCCTGAGCCGCTCAGTTCTCTCCTATGTCAGGTCTTTGTGTATCCTTTCAGAAATGTTCTGTGCATATAAAAGCAAATAGATACTTTTAAAAAATACACTACAGATAGCATCCAATAAACACAGTACTGTGCCTTGCCTTTTCCCCTTGACTTCTCAGACTTTCCTGCCACTGGCGCCACCTTTTTTTTAAAAAAAAAATATGGACTCTTCATTACGCTCTCTTTCTTGTGGTCATTACACATCCACAGTGAAAAGCAAAAATATAGTCCCTTAGGAAGTCCAACTAGTGCTTTATAAAAAGTCTTCCATCACCAGGGTCCGGGTAGCCCAGGTCCTAAGGCCCACAACCTTGCAAGTTGGAGTCAGCTAATGAAGCTCTGAAATGATTCAAAGACACCTTCTAACTGGGTTCTTACCTTAGGTGAGTTATGATTGAAGCAGAAGCAAGCCACACATGGACGGGTGCCAGGATAGTTGAGTGGTGGCTGGACATGGCTCTCTCCTGGGAGTGTCAACCACCCAGCAGTCCATATCAGTGATGCAGGCCTGAGCCCGGGAGCCCTGGCAGCTGTGATTTAAAACCTAGGTGTGCAGTAGTAGATGGCACCCCATTTCTGCCAGTATGTGAACTCTGACAAAGGGATCCTCCGGCTTTGTGTGTGGTTTGGTTTGAACCTTGCTGTCTCCTTCCTTATACATCATTGTGGAATCCAAGAAGCCTACTTCTCTAGACTTCAGACTATCCTTTCCCAAGGAAACTGAGAATCCCATTGCTTAATTGGCTTTTAAAACACAATTGGTGTGTTTCTTTCTCCGGGCAGTCAGGGGCAGTGGTGACTGCCATTGGGTTGACTCACCGACTGCCTCTGTTTGAAGGAGCTTCAGGGCGGTAGGTGCTTTGTTTTCACACTGTGTATAGTTGGTTTAAACAGTGGGTAGGAATGGAATGTCTTCTGCCCACATGAAGATGCTGAGGTGGGCAGCAGGGAGCTGATCCATGAAGTTGCATCTGGGATGTGTGTACTGGTGAGCACACCTGTGTCTCTGCTTGTTCACTCAAAGCAGCGGTGTTCACAAGACTGCGCACAGCCAGGCAGCGGGTGCCTGTGTCCTGGCGAGAACCCAACACCACTGACCCAGGAGCAACTGCTGTGTCTCCTCACTGTCACTCCCTGTGCTGTGGGGCAGGGTGTGCCTGACAGTACTAGTGAGGCAGGAGCCAGGAGGGTGCTGGCCTCTCACTGGCTCCCATGCAGGTTGGGGCTCGTGAACACAGCAGTCCCCCTCACACCCATTCATCTGTCCTGACAGGTGATAGGAGCGAGCCTTACTTACCACACCTGCCTCTGCAGAGGGGCAGGAAAGGCGGGCCCAGGTGGATGTGGGTGCCAGCTGGGCTTGCAGAGGGTGAGGCTGCAGGAGCTGGGGAAGGTTAGGGATGGGGGGAGGTAGGCTCTGCCCACTGATGTGTTTCCAAGATGAAGCAGTCTGTTCCAGGTGCCAGGATTTCCACTGGAACTTTCTTAGTGGGACAAACAGGGTTGTTGTTTTTTTCCCACTACCTCAGGATGGCTACTGGTCTGCTGGGCAGAGAAGGGGACGATGCTAGGGTAGATTTGGGTTTTGGCAGGAACATTCTGCCAACCCCAACTTGACAGCTCCGTTTTGCTTTGAGTGTTCCAGATTGATGAAAGCACGCCTCTGATGCCCAGCAGTGAGGCATCCCCTGGTGTTGCTTTGATAGTCAGCAGGACATACACTGACTTGGAAGTGACTCCTTTCGGTCTCCTCACAGATGGGTCCATGACTGAGCCCTGCCTGTCCCCTATTCTGTGGCCTCTCGTGGCTAATGGATTTGAGCCTACAAAGGAATCTCTTGACCAGGTGTGCACCCATCTGGGATGGAGGCCTCTGGCCCTCTTTGCACACTTGGGGGCACAGCCAGCTCATTTCCACTGTGAATTTCCAGTGTGACCACGTGAGCATGTTACTTGCCCTCAGTCCTTCTGCTTGCGTGAAGACCCTGCCTCAGGTTTGCTTATTTGCTGAAAGTGGCTTTTAAAATGCTGAATCCTGCCTAGGAGTAACAACCAACACGACCTCCCTCCCATCTCTCTCTCCTGAGTTAAGACCAAATGGTGGAGTTCCATAAGGACTTTAAGAGAAAACCCTTCTCTTCCCATTTTGTAAACTTCCAGTGCAGTCTTACAGGAACAGCTCTCAGCTACCCCTGTAAAGGCAGCCTGACACCAGCACAGCGCTGTGAGCGGCTCTGGCACCCTCCCATGTTCAGGAGGCTTCTGGTCTGACCCCCAGGGAACTGATTTCTCCCTGGTGCACACAGTTTAATTGGGGCCTGTGATTTAATTAGGAGGCTTGGCCTTAGCCCAGCTTAATTACAGTTACTTTTTCAGGATAAAGAGTTCCCTTTGAGCCAAGCCAGCGCCTTTTATGAAATGGTTCCCACCTGGAAGTGAAGCCCTTACTCTCTGCACTTGGAAGCATAGTCACCCCATTACCAACAACTTTTGTTTTTAATGTGACCACATGAGAGCATTCATCAGTTGTTTATCCAACCAGAATTAAACCCTGCCTCTTAGGCTTGCTGATTTGTTTGCTAAAGTGAGCCTTGAACATGCCTGACCTTGCCCAGAAATAACAGCTGGAAGGAGTCTGGTCCATCAGACTCTATCATCAGCCGTCTTTTTTCCCTGAAGTTTGCCCTGACAGTCCGAGTTCCACCTTCTTTCACATAGATCTGCACCCATCTTTGAAGGCGGACTAGGGTTACCTTAATGCTGAGCTGAGGTTGGGGGCAGCCTTGTTCTAAACGTCTTCAGTCACCACTCCTGTGTTACAGTCACTGGCCAGCTAGCTGACCCAGCTCCCTCGTTTCTGCATGGCCACGTGGCGTGTGCATGCTGGGGCAGGCCTAGTGGGCTGGACCTTATATTTGTGTGCACTGAGGGCTTTCTCATTGGCCACCAAAAGAGCCAGTTCCTGTTGGAGACATTCAGAGCTGCAGGTAGACAGGCCACATTGACCTCTGTGTGGCCTGGTACACTGTCCTAAAGCCTCTAGTTGGAGAGGTACAGACTAGGGCAGGGAGTACAGTGACCGCTAGGGTTCTGGGGTCATCTCCTTTGTGATGGGGTCTGATCAGCCTGGGACCAGGGTTGCTGAGGGGAAGGAGCTCCTTTTTACTGAGGCAGGCAACAGAAGATGGCCCTACTCAGCCTGGCTACTAATATGGGTTAAAAACTGGGTCCAGCCTCAAGAGCTACGTCAAGCAGTGTCCTTGTCAGAGGCTTGGATAAAGAAGGCATCTTGTCAGATGAGCAGATAACATATGACTAGGGGAAACAGTGTATGCTGGATGAGTGTGGAGATTCAGAAAGATCTGGACTGGGTGAAACAAGCCAGAGGAAAGGTGACAAGGCGTGCATAGCCTTGTATTTAGGTTTGCTTACCTGCCATTGGTGAGAAGATTCTGCCATGGGGGGAATATGTACTGGAGAGTTCTCAAACCAAGAAAGCCCACACTACTAAAATGCTGCTTGAGCCCATAGTCACTGTGGGGCTAGGCTTCTGTCTGGCTGCGATGTGGAGCTGATACTTCCCTATGGTTCTTGGTTCATCTTCTGCTGGTTAGGGTCATGTCAGCCATCTCTAGCGCCCAGGGGAAAGAAAGGACAAGATCCACCCCTTGTGTGAGTCTCCCTGGACAGTGCTTCTTATGTGAGTATGGCATTTACTGGTAGTATATAGTGAGTCTTGGGCCTGCAGGGTTGGAATCAGTGGCATTGTCTGGGCTGGAGGTTTAAAAGCCCCTCACGTGATCCTCCTGCCCACTAAACGTGAAAGCCATCACTGTTCTTGAGGTATTGTCATTTCCTGATTCAGTGGAAAGGCTGCTTTTCCTATGCAGTGGCTTGTGGCCTGGGTCTCTTGTTCTCTGGTCAGGACCGTGTCCACAGTAGGGAGAAGCTGATGGGCAACCACTGCTGACCAATGAAGGGGACTGGGGCCTGTGCAGCCTGGCCTCCTGGGAGAGCCAGAGTTTGCCTTTCGTTCTGTGGGCCCAGGGTGACTACGTAAGAACCGTGCTTAGGGTAAAGGTTTAGTATTATCTGTCCCAGGAGTCCGAAGGTTTCCACGGAAGAGTCCTCCTGCAGCTGTCCTGATTCACCAAGAACAGCATTTGGGCTACCGACCTTGTACTGCTGCTGGTGTGTTCATGTGATTCTGTGCTGAAAATTGTGCTTTCCCCTTTGGGCTCCTTTGCTGACTCACAGATCACTTGGCCCACTGCGTTAGCTCCTCGGCGACATCGAGGTACTCCTTGTCCTGCATCTTTTTATATTTCACTATTTTATTCTTTCGGGGACAGAACTTCTTGTGTATTGAAGTCTATCTTGTGTATTGGGGTCTAAAGGAGATGAAAACCTAAGTGAGGTGTGTCCTGCCGGGCGCAGCTTTATGCTAAGTCCAAGGCTCAGACCTCCCCCAGCAGCTTAAATAAATAGTTCCATGCTTCTCAACCTAACTGCCTTGTGTCCCTCTCTCCCACCCCTCCATCAAAAGGGTGAGTTTGTCGGCCACAGACTGCTACATCGTGCACGAGATCTACAATGGGGAGAACGCCCAAGACCAGTTTGAGTATGAGCTGGAGCAGGCCTTGGAAGCCCAGTACAAGTACATTGTGATTGAGCCCACCCGCATCGGCGATGAGACAGCTCGCTGGATCACTGTGGGCAACTGCCTACACAAGACGGCCGTGCTGGCGGGCACCGCCTGCCTCTTCACCCCGTTGGCGCTGCCCTTAGATTATTCCCACTATATCTCCCTGCCCGCTGGCGTGCTAAGCCTGGCCTGCTGCACCCTCTACGGAATCTCCTGGCAGTTTGACCCTTGCTGCAAGTACCAAGTAGAGTACGATGCCTATAAACTGTCCCGCCTGCCTCTGCACACACTCACCTCCTCCACCCCAGTGGTGCTCGTCCGGAAGGACGACCTGCACAGAAAGAGACTGCACAACACGATAGCACTGGCCGCCCTGGTGTACTGTGTAAAGAAGATTTACGAACTCTACGCCGTATGATTTCAGTAGAACAGGGAGAGAAGCAAAACCACCCAGCCCACAAGAGACAACAGAATATTCAGGTCGCCACAGTAACATTTTTTGTTCTGTGAGGCAGCGGAACCTGGGAAAGTGTTTGGTTTAATATTTGTTATTTTTTAAAAATAACACAGATCACGGGTGTACCAAGGGTCTTTTCAGCTCATTACACTAAGATGTGGATTTCCATAACCCAAGAAGGGGGTCTGAGGCTGTGGAAATCTAACTGGGCAGTGGAATGCTGATGGAAGCAAACGCTACTGAGGGGGTGTGGACACGCTTGGCGGGGGTCTTTAAGTATATTGTTTAACTGTACCATCCAGAGCCAACCAGAAGCTATTGACCATTAAAATTATGAGAATTTCAATTCCCGCTGTTCTCTCTTTCCATGACTGCCTGCAGCTGCTGCTATACACCTGCTCTGGTGGCAGCCAGTACGGGGACAGGCAGGCGCTGCAGAGGCCGCCCTGCCCTGCCCCTCACTGCAGCCTGGTGGAACCACTTGCAGCAAGGACAGGCCTTAATCCAAAGGCGGTCCTGGGGCCAAACTGCTGAGAAGCGGTTTCATGGCCCATCTTGGCATCATCGTTGGAATGTGATAGGATAAGGTGATGAGGCCTAGAGGCCAGGAGTTTCCATTTGGTTCACCTGGGCAGCTCTGGGACCCAGGATCACTCTTCCAGAGATTCTGATTTAGAAGGACACAGAAACTAACATCTGTATTTCCTTTTTTCTTTTTTAGATAGGATCTCTCACCCCAGGCTAGAGTGCATGGGTGTCATCCTTGGCTCATAGCAGCCTTAACCTACTGGGCTCAAGTGATCCTCCTGCCTTAGTCTCCCAAGTAGCTAGGATTTATAGGTGTGCACCGGTACTCCTGACTACTTAAAAAAATTTTTGGTAGAGATGGGTTCTCACTATGTTACCCAGGCTGTCTCTAACTGCTGGTCTTAAAAATTATCTTGCCTCAGCCTCCCAAAGTTCTGGGATCACAGGCACACCCAGCCTGTACTTTTTTCTGAAGCACCAAAACTGTTCCTGACGTGGATCCTGAGTTTACTAATCCTTGTCTTAGGCCAAGGGAAGAGGCCCCCCCCCCCCCCCCCACCAGAGCAGTATCAGAAGTTAACTGAATGCAGGTGCCTGTCACCTTGCAGGTATCTGCATGCTGGCTTCTTGGCCTGCTGGGCAGGAATGGTAGGTGTTTTTGTAACAAACCGGCCCAGATTTAGAAAAGGAGCTAGTGCATGGCCTGGAAGTGCTCTGCCTACAAATCAGATTTCATGGGGGTGGTAGCTGGAAGTAACAAACCCAGACAAGCTGTGACAACCTCAAGTCAGCTGAGCAGCAGCCCTCACCTGAAATAGAAACCAGGTGCAAATGGGTGGCTCTTCTGCCATCTCCCAAGCTGCACTGAACAAAGTGATTCTTGTTGGGTTGACTAACCCAGATTTTGAAGTCCATCTTAGTTACGTGGGCTCTGGCCCGGGAGATGGGGATGAGGTGGCACTGTGGATAGTGAGGCAGGGCTGTGGTGTGCCCAAGGCAAGGTGGTGAGGAGAAGCAGCAGCATGTCTTCCTCCCTGCATGATGCAAGTTTCTCTGTTCTACCACCATCCAGCTCAGACGGGCAGTCACAGCAAAGTTGCTGACGAGTGGCTTAAGCTCATCTGTGATGTGCCACAGTGCTTTTGAAGAAATAGCATTCAATAGCTGAGAGAGCAAAGGCTGAGTTATCCTGGGCCCTCTTGTGCAGCATCCACGTAAATGAGTGCTACTCGGACCATTTCCGGGAGTGGATTGTGTCAGTAACCTAGTAGTTTAAACTCCCCATCTCCACCCAGTTTCAGAAAAGAGCACAGAGCCTTTCTGTAAAAGGACAACTGATAAGAAAATGTAGAGGAGCAGACCCTGGCGAGCTTTCCCAGCTGCATCCCCGCCAGTCTGTCAGCTCCCCCCAGGGTTCTCACATCTGGCTTAGCAACTGCTGGTCTCTGCTGAGGGAGGAGGGCGTGCTGTGAACTGGGCAGCATGCCCAAGGGGCTGTGCACTCACGATTTCTTCAACTCACTTGTGAACTAGGCCCCTCTGCACTGCATGGAGGTGCCACTGTCTGGAAAAGCTTACTTGGTTTTTTTAGTATCTGGTTTTGGCATGAAGCACAGGACAGCCTTTGAAACACCAAGGGGCTGAAGAGCAAAGTGGAGAGTTGTCTTTGAGCTTCAACAGATATCTGAAGGTAGAACCAACTAAAAATTGTGCTTTCAGACCTCCCCAGCAAAAATCAGAATGAGAGCTCCCCCCCCAAAAAAAACCACTCTGAGACAGAAAAGCAAAACTAGAACAGCAGCAACATCACCACTCCTGCTGACAAGTGTTCACATTCAAATACTGGCTTGAAAAATCCAAGAGCCACATGAAAGGTTGTTCAAAGGCCATCAGTGGAAACTGGGCCCTGACTGGCCTCACTCCATGACTGGCAGTACAGGTGAGGCTCACCCACAGGAAGGTACTTCAGCTGCTGTCCAAGTTTGGACAACTCTGAAGGCTCAATAAACCCACATTCATCCAAACCAGTGCTCTCTCCAGGAAAGGACGCATAACTACAGGGGTGCCCAAGATGACCTTAGCAACATGCACATTAAAGAACACAATTGCAGCCCTTTTAGTCCTCGGCCTCTGAGGCCAAGAAGAGTGCCTGTCTGAGATGGGCACGGTGACTCTCTCCTATAATCCCAGCACTTTGGGAGGTGGAGGTGAGAGCACTGCTTGAGCTCCCAGGTTCAAGACCAGTCTGAGAAACATGGCAAGATCTCATCTCTACAATAAGTCAAAAAATCAGCTGGGTGTGGTGGCACATGCCTATGGTTCCACCTACTTAGAAGGCTGAGGCAGGATTACCTGAGCCCAGCAGGCCGCGGTGGCCGTGAGCACGCTGCTGCACTCCAGCCTGGGTGACAGTGAGACCCCTACTAAAAACAAAAAAAGTGTCTGGTGTTAGTGTGTCTTTGACACCTCTCCAGGGCTTGCCAACTTTCTTAAGAACAGTGGGCCTCATACTATGCCTTTGGCAAACAGCTTTATCTGGCTAGACTTTAACTGTTCCACTTGCATTGTGTTTTCTATTTATATGGTAGGATATCAAGTTTCTAAAGTAAGTTTTACAATGTGAGTTGAGTTTTTAAGAATGTTCAATAAACACCCAGTGGTACTGGGCTGTGGCTGGTCTAACACATTAATCTCCCGTTGCTAATCGTTTTTATTTAACAGGAAATAAACTTTAGAAACAAAGTTGACCTACTCAATGAACTTCCACCTTGCATTTTTTTTTTTTAAATCAGAGAGGCAGAAGCAGGCCTTTTTTCTGGCTATGATCCAACTAGTAACAGCTAACACATGGCTTGCTTCCACCAGGAGACCAGGTGCTGCTGTAGAATCACAGGCCTGTTTTGTCGCTAGAGGATGCGCTGGGCCATGTGAGGTTCTCATCTCCTTTTTGGCTGCTGTCTCTTTAGTAAATTCATCTTCTGCTTGGAGTGGTGCCTGGTGTCCTACAGGCTTTGGTGAGAGTCAAGAGGGAAATGGGAATTCCTATTAAGTGCTAAAGCCACATTGCTTGGGATATGCCAAATAACCTATCACATACTAGACCATTTTTTATGTTGAATGAGGACCCTGGAAATGGATCTGACTACTGATTTCTTAAAACTGCAGCCTTTTGCCAGACTCGGTGGCTCAGCCTGTAACCCCAGCGCTTTGGGAGGCTGAGGTGAATGGATTACCTGAGCCCATGGGTTCGAGACCCGCCTGGGCAACTTGGCAAGACCTCATCTCTACAATAAATCAAAAAATTAGTCGGGTGTATAGTGCATGCCTATAGTTCCAGCTACTTGGAAGGCTGAGGTGGAAGGATCACTAGAGCCCAGCAGGCCGAGGCTGCGGTGGCCAGGAGCGTGCCACTGCACTCTAGTCTGGGCGACAGAGTGAGACTCCAACTCAAAAAAAAAAAAAAAAGAAAAAAAAAAACTGCAGCCTTTTTACTTGAGTACTGGAGGCAGTCTCTCCAAAACAGCTAGGTAAGTGATCTTTGATAAGTCAAACATGAGAACTGGGTCAGGTGATTCGACATCTGATTCTAAGATTGGAACAATTTCTAGGCGCTGGTGGGGAACAATTTCTAGGAGCTGGTGGGGCTAGAATGCCAAGGATGGGATGCATACTTCCTCTAGTCCTTGCATGCTGTGACGCTTACTGTTCCAGTCATTTGTTTCATATTTTCACAGTTACAGACCAGCTCTGTATTTATTCCATAGTGTTACACCTGACCTCTGGGAGGAACCTTGTTGCCTTTTTTGGTTCCCCTTTCTCTGCCATCAGGAGCCTAGCCAGGGATCTGCAAGAGAAGTGTTTCTTGATTCTTTCCCTCTTGTGAGACAAATCTCCACTTAAGTTTCAACAAATGTGACTGTCCCTTGTAGAGCAACCAAGTCTAGGAGGTATTGCTTCCCTGCCCAGTTCTGGCTGGTCAGAGCTGCCAACTCTGACACAGCACTAGGAGTTCTTGGCTTTCCGTTCTTTTTTGGCCCTTGAGGCCATGAGGCTGAAGAAGAGTCCAGGAGCCAGAGTTCGAAGATAAATGGCCAAGGAAGGCAGTAAGTCAGCGAGGACCACATCTTTCTTCTTCTTCCCCACGGCAGCAAGAATATCCTGGGCCACCTCTACAGGGCTTCGGCCCTGGGCTGTGGTCTTGTCCATAACTAAAATGAACAAACAAACACATAAACTTGGAAGCAGAGGTTCCTCTCTCAAGGACTTGAGCTGATGTGAGCTATCAGGTCAGCCTGCTTCATTTCCCACCACAAAGCCTCTTCCCAGAGTGTCAGGAAGCAAGTGGTATGTCACCATCCCTGATGATTTTGGACTCCAAGGAAATGAACCATTTTGTGATTGGATGGGGATATGTGGGGATAAGGGAGATGTGGGACAAGACAGACTGAGGACTCCAGTCAGTGCTGGGAACAAAGCAAGTCCATCTGCTTGGTGGTCTATGGCAAGGGCAGAAGGCCAACCCAAGTGGGGTCTCGGAGAGTGAGCCCCTTACACCACATCTGAAGAGGAGCTCTCTGACCTTGGACATGTTTGCCTGTTGGAACAACCAGTGACTAAGGGATGCTGTGCCATCTCATTTGTCTTGGGTAGTTTGGCTTCAGGGCTACCAGATGGGAGGCAGGCAAAGATGGGATGACCGCCATATGCACTACGAACTCACTGAGTCAAGAGTAGACACATGTCCCAGCTTCCAATGTCATATTAACTGGATGGGGAACAGGAAGAAGTCCTTGATTTGCTTTAGGCATTAGAAGGGACATATGGGAGAGATTAGGAGGTGTTAGGTTAACAACTGATGTTCCTTCCCAAGTAATCTGACAATTTGCCAGCAAAGTAGGAGCAATTGGCAGGCACAGAGAGACCATTAGCACAGATCATTTAAAACCATTCTTTGGTTGTTCAGACTGCCTAGTCTCCCTCACCAGTATCTGTTTTCATTGTGTTTCTGTTAACATGGAATAGGAAGTTTCTAATAGTTGCTTATTTTTAAATGCCACAGAGCGAAATTTGTGAACAGTATCTTCCAGGTATAAACAGGATGAAGCTGTATGAGGCCCATGCCTGTGCATGGTTTCTCTTGTGGAGAGAAGAGCACTTGCTGTGTGAGAGAACCGTTGACGCTAGGACATGGGCAATCTCAGTTCAGGCCTGGCTGGAGTGGGGGCAAGACCAGGAGGTCCCTGGCAGATATCAGCATAAAGCCCATGAGATCACATCAGGGAGGAAGGAAGGACAGCGGGACAGTACTTGAGGGGTAGACAGGCCCCGTTCTGAGCATGGGAAGGCAGAGCCAGCTCCAAGGCTCCAGTATTCACTGGTCAACTGGTCTCTGGCTTGACCCTGCACGCTGGAGCCAGCCACCCCATCCACAAGTGGTGACTGCAGGTTAGCTCAACACTCAGCTCAGTGCTGTCTCTGAAGCAAGGCGGAGGTTCTGAGAATGCTGCATCCAGCTTCACCCAAAAGACTAGCCCTGAAATTAGTATTTCTCAAGCCTGCTGTGTGAGGACCATTCAGGTCAGGCACCCCACACCTGCCATGAGGTTAATTCACTGAACCCTGATCCTGCTAATACTCCTTGGGCCTTGAGGTCTGGGACTGGGTTAATTGAAAGTGTGGTGGCATTTCAGCTTAGGGACTTCCTTTCAACCCCTCAAAGTCTTGCCCACAAGGGTCCTGTTCTGAAAGCTGCAGTAGTGACAGTTTAGGCTAAGGGTGGTTCATGGCAGGGTAAATGAAGATTACTCAACAGTCTGTATCTATAACCAACATCTATGTCAAGTTTTTTTGTTTTGAAAATTATATTCCAAATTGAAATGACTGAAGAATCACTGAGGAAAGAGCAGCATGTCTTACTGTGGCCAACAGATTTTCATAGAAGAAAAGAGAAACTGGGCCTCACCTCCATATCTGGATCCATCAGCAGTGATGGCATTTACAGAGAGGTTGGTGTGGATGTAGCCGGGGCTGATGACAGTCACCTCAATTTCATACTGTTCCATTTCAGCACGCAGACAGTCAAAGAATGCCTGGGTTGCGTGCTTGGAGGCTGCGTCTGCACACATGGACAAAGAAGCAGGTGAGTGAGAGCACTGGGGTGGGCATGGCTTGGCGCCCACCTATTCACTCCCATTCACTCACACTCTGTTTTTAAAACCTGGTTTTATTTTTTGAGAGACAAGGTCTCACTATGTTGCTTAGGCTGGACTTGAACTCCTGGGCTTAAGCGATTCTCGGCCTCCTGAGTAGCTGGGACTGTAGGCATGTACCACTCCAAAACCTGGTTTTATAATTTAAGATGATAGTATTATAACAATGTTCGTTTCCTAATTTTGAGATGTACATTGTATCTCTGTTCTTAGGAAACGCACTGAAGTAGTTAGGAGTAAATAAGCATTATGTCTCCAGCTTCCTTTCAAATGGTTCAGGAAAAAATTATACAGACTATGTACCTATGTTGTTCATATACATTATAAGCTATACATAAAAATTATAAACTATATGTATGCACATATACGCACATACTTAGAGTGAAAGACTGATACAGCAAATAAAGTAACATGTTAACAGTTGGGGAATCTTCATGAAGGGTACATGGGAGTTATTTGTGCTGTTCCTGCAATTTTTCATTAAGTATGATATTCCAAGTTAAAAGTTAAAAAAAAAAAACAAAACTTAATGCCTACTGGGTAAAACATTCACATAGTACAGCAGGGCATAATATAAAAAAGTAAAAGTTCTCCTGTCTTCCAATTTTTCAGGATTTATTAATTTATTTTAGAGACGGGGTCTAGCTCTGTTCCCCAGGCTGGAGTAAAGTAGCATAATCACAGCTTTACTGCAGCCTTGAACTCCTAGGCTCAAGTGATCCTCCTGCCCTGGCCTCCTAAAGTGCTGGGATTATAGGAGCTACTGCTCCTGGCCTGGGACTTATTTTTTATATGTCCTAGGTATATACATGTGATTTTACACAAAAGTGACTTTTTAAAAACAGAACTGAGCTCATACTATTCCTACTGTTCCTACAAGCAGCTTTTTTTTATCTGGTGGCACAGACTGGACAGTCCCTGTGCCAGCCCCACAGACCTGCCACGTGGCCTTGGCTGTCCAGTCCTCCTCCATGGGTTACCAGTAACAGAACTGACTCCATCAATGGGCCTTCTTGGGTTGTTTCCGTTTTTGTTACTGTGAAGCCTGCTCCCAGTGAGCCTCCTTCCATGCATGGGAGTGTGTGTATATGAAATCCATCCCTGGCTTCTTGCATATTTCATTTGACAACTTCTAGGCAGTGGCTTTGCATCTGGAAAAGCTACAGAGCTTCCTCCACCTGTGAGAAACAGCTGTGTCTGCTTTGCAGGAAGGGTTCCATACCCAGCGAAAGGTGCCCTGAAGGGGAACGCGGTGACCCTATAGTGACATTCTTGGAAAACACACCAGCATCTCCACAGAACATCAGTTTCCTCCAATTCAAAGTTCTAAATGTTTTACCTTAGGAAAGAAGGGGCATCTGTCAGCCAAGAAAACAAGGGAAAAAACCAAAGTGTCTCAGCAAGTCATGTGAGGCAGTTCAGCAGTGGCTGCACTTACTGCAGTGCCTTGGTGGGCCTGTTCCTTTGGTATAGGGCAGAGTTGCTGGGGGCTGGATGAGGAGGCTCTGATGGGTAGAGGAGAGAATTCCTGTCAGCCATGACTCCACGGCTGCAGCCCATGCCTGAGGACTAGGAAGAGTAGGTCATCTGGGGGCATGCCTTGCTGCAGTCAGCAGGCCAATTACAGAACAAAAACAAGTGGGATTAAATCAAAGTAAAATTGGGAAATAATTCAGTACAAAGAACTCTGTATGTCCTTTACCCTGATTTACTTATTGTTAGTATTTTAACTTATTTGTAATCCTATATATATTCTTTCCTGAACCACTTGAGCAGCCTTAGTAGCTATCCTATCTAAAGCTGAAACAGATATTAACACACAGAGATAATACCTATAGAAACAAATATGGATATAGCAGTTTACAGTTTACAAAGGATATCTCTAGTCTCATTTCATCATTAAATAAGCCCTGGGAAGCATGTATGATGATTTGGTCTCATTGATACATAAGGACACAGGATCAGAAAAACTGAGTAATATGTGCAAGAACATATAACCAAACCAAAAGGGAGAGCAGGGAGAAGAAGTTTTTGTTACACCCAATTCAGACAGTTGGCTGTACCATAGCACTGAACTAGATGCTTGTTACTGTCCTTCCAAAGTGCCACAATTTTGCCTTCCTCTACTGATAAAGGCTATGGCTGGGTGTGGCTGAGTCTAGCCTTTGGAGGTAGCTGAGAGCAGGTGAGGCTGCTATAGTCAGTATGTATTTCCTTCAGAGGGTAAAGCAAAGACAGGAGTTACTAGGCAGTTTTCTGAAATTACCTTTAAAACCTCATTGAAATCTCCCATGAGGGCCCAGAGATATAAACATTCAAGAATATTCTGTGTAGCATATCACTGCTAATGGTCAAAGACCAAAGGGAAAAAAAAATCCTCAAGTGTCCAGGAAAATGGCAAAATCAATTATGTCATACTCATTCAATGGATTACTATATACCCACTTAACAGGATGAGTTAAAGTTCATATATGCTGACATAGAAAGATATATTATCAAGTTAAATAAACATGCCACAAAGCAATATGCATAATTAGATCTCACTTTTGCGTGTTTGATTATATGTAAAAAAAAAAAAAAAAAAAAAAAATTGGAGGCCAGGCATGGTGACTCAGGCCGGTAATCCCAGCACTTTGGGAGGCCAAGGCAGGAGGATCACTTGAGACCAGGAGTTCAAGACCAGCCTAGGCAACATAGTAAGAACCTTGTTTCTACAAAAAATCAGAAAATTAGCCAGGTGTGGTGGTGCATGTCTGTAGTCCCATCTACTTGAGAGGCTGAGGGAGAAGGCTAGCCGGAGCCCAGGAGGTTGAGGCTGCAGCTGAGCTGTCTTCATGTCACTGTACTCCAGCCTGGGCAACAGAGTGAGACCTCAAAAAAAAAAAAAAAGGCATGTGCCCCAGAGTGATGACATTGTTATATTTGTGGGATGAGGCTAATAATAATAACAATAGGGGGGCTGGCACACACATAGTGCTTAGTGCCTCGGGCAGCTCCAAACATTTCTCTCACAGCAGCTCCCCGGGTTGAGACTAGGACTCTCATTTACACATGACAATGAAGCACACAGAAGTGAGGATACTTGCCCAAAGTCACATAGGGGATAAAAAGGAGCTGGGCTATGAACCCAAGCATTCTGCTCTGAAGAACATTCTGTATTTCTACAAGGTCCAAATTCTGGACAGTAAACATGAGATTTTTATAATCAGGAACAAAACAATAAAGAAAAGCATTTTGGAGGAGGGAGAAGTACTCACACGCTGATCGAAAAGGAATGCTGATCTTGCCCTGGATGCTACTGATGGCAACGATATGCCCTTGCCTCCTCTTGATCATGGAGGGCAGGAGTGCTGAGGAGGGAGGGCAGAGGTTTAGACAAGCACCCTTCTTTCAGTCACTCCATCTGACACTGGCAGGAGGCGACTGTGCTTAGAATATTTAGTCAGAGTGAGGGAAAACAGTGAAAGTCCCTCAGGGTAGAGGACCATGTTGGAACACTGAGTCCCCTGTGCCCAGCAGCCAGCCAGCAGGCCAGCAGGAGAGAGGAGGGAGGAAACAGGGAGGAGGCCAGCAGCCAGCCCGTCACTGTGAACCATCAGCTCAGTTCCCTTTTCCTATAGGAA
This sequence comes from Carlito syrichta, assembly GCF_000164805.1. Taxonomy (NCBI): domain Eukaryota; kingdom Metazoa; phylum Chordata; class Mammalia; order Primates; family Tarsiidae; genus Carlito; species Carlito syrichta. The sequence goes on from NW_007249779.1 coordinate 396,673, forward strand.
CCTCTCCCCTGGAATGAAATCTATGATGGGACATATAAATATCCCCGACCTTGTAGGGGCTTGCAGATACCATGAAAAGGAAACGCAGGCAATGGTGTGTGCAAATGAGGCTGTAACTGAGGAGAACATCATTATTTGAAGCTGTAAAGTAGACAAAGCAAATACTGTAATGACAACACCCGCTCCAAGGTAAAACAGGATGGAGAAAGGGAGTATTTAGTTGAAAAGGAACCTGTGGAAGAAAAAAGAATGCCAACATTTCACTGCTGTTTTTAATTTTAATCCAAGACTGTTACCCTTCGTTAGAGCAACTGGGCCAAAGTAGTTTGTCTCCATGACTCTTTTGTCCACGTCCACTGTGGTGTCCATGATGGTACCACGGTAGCTGATCCCAGCATTGTTAACGAGTATGTCCACATAGCCAAAGCACTGCAGAATCTTGGCTGCTGCTCCAACTATGGCCTCAGGGTCTGTGAGGTCAAAGGTCACCGTGTAAGGCTTGTGTGTCTGCACCTGGTCAAATACAACAGACACCAAATGCACCTTATGAGTGACAGGCCATGTGAGCTATATGTCCCACAGATCTATTAGGCTCAAATCAATAATGTAACTTGAGACTTTAAGGAACTAGAAAAACAACAGCAAACTGAACCCAAAGTCAGCAAAGGAAATAATAAAGATTAGAACAAAAATAACCAAAATAGACAAGAGAAAAAAAAAAAAAATCAATGAAACCAAAAGTTGGTTCTTTGAAAACATCAACAAAATTGAGAAACCATTAGTTAAACTGATAAGGAGAAAAAGAAGATGCAAATAATTAAATTCACAAAGTAAAGTGGGGATATTACTACCAACTTTACAGAGATAAAAATGATGATAAGAGAATACTATAAACAATTACATGTTAACAAGTTAGATAACCTAGAAGAAATAGACAAATTCCTTGAGACATATGGATTACCTAAACTGACTGAAGGAAAAATAGAAAATCTCAGGAGACCTATAACAGGTAAAGAGATTGAATCAGTAATCAAAAACAGAAAAACAGAGAAAAGAAAATCCTAAAACAAGGAAAAGAAAATCCCAACAAAGAAAAGTCCTGGACCAGATGACTTTACTTGTGAATTCTACCAAACATTTAAAGGAAAATTAGAACCAGTTCTCCTCATGCTCTTCCAAAAAATTAAAGAGGAGGAAACACTTCCTAATTCATTCTATAAAGCCAATATTACTTTGATACCAAAGCCAGGCAAAGTTATCACAAGAAAAGAAAAATTATAGACCAATATCCCTTATGAATATAGATGTAAAAATTTTCAACAAAATACAAATTGAATTTAACAGCATATCAAAAGGATTATTCACCATGACCAAGAAGGATTTATTCCAGGAATGCAAGTGTGGTTCAACATAATAAAATAAATTATTCTGCATCACATTAATAAAATGAAGAGAAAATAACACTTGATCATCAAAATTGACACAGAAAAGATTTGACAAAATCCAACACCCTTTTATGGTAAAAAAAAAAAAAAAAAAAAAAAGCATTCAATATAGTAAAAATGGAGCAATACCTCAATATGGCAAAAAAGTGTTTGTGAAAAACCCACAGATAACATTCTCAGTGGGTAAAAGACTGAAAGCTTTTCCCCTAAGATCAGGAACAAGACAAGGATGCCTGCCTGTTCTCACAACAGCAATTGAACAATGTACTGCAAGTTCTAATCAGAGAAGTTAGACAAGAAAAAGAAGAGTCACCCAAATTGGAAAGAAAAAATAAAACTACCTATTTGCAGATTACATGATTTTACATATAGGAACTTCTAAAAAATTCCACAGAAAACTATAAGAGTTAATTAACAAACTGAACAAAGTTGCAGGATACAAGATCAGTACACAAAAACTAGTTGTATTTCCATACACAAGCAATGAATAATATGAAAAGGAAATTAGGAAAGCAATTTTATTTCTAATAGCGATTAAAAGAATTAAATACTGCTATGTTTTGAATGTGCCCCCCCAAAACTCATGTGTCAGAAACATAATCCCCAGTGCAGCAATGTTGAGGGGTAAGAACTTCATGACTGGATTAATTCTGTTACCATGGGAGTGGTTTCCTCATAAAAGGATGAGTTCAGCCCCTTTCCTTCTCTCTCTCTCTCTCTCACCCATATGAGGCTTCTGTCACCAGATGACAGCTCCTCAATCTTGGACTTCACAGCCTCTAGACTGTGAGAAATAGACTTCTTGAAAAATTAGCCAGTTTTGGCTGGGTGCAGTGGCTCATACCTGTAATCGCAGCACTTTGGGAGCCCAATGCAAAAGGCTTGCTTGAGCCTAGGAGTTTGAGACCAGCCTAGGTAACATAGTGAGACCTTGTCTCTACAAAAATTTTTTTAAAGCTTAGCCAGGTGTGATGGCGAATGCCTGTAGTCCCAGCTACTTGGGAGACTGAGGCAGAAGGATTCCCCTGCACCAAGGAGGTCAAGGCTGTGATGAGCTGTGACTGTGCCACTGCACTCCAGCCTGGGCATCGCCTGGGCATCAGAGCAAGACTCCCAACTCAAAAAAATTACCTAGTCTCTGATATTTTGTTACAGCAGCACACAACAGACTAAGACAAATACTTAGGGATAAATTTAACTTAGGAGGTAAGAGATTTGTACATTGAAGACTATATTATTGCTGATAGCAATTAAAGAAGATATAAATGCATGGAAAGATATCCTGCGTTCATGGGTTGGAAGACTGTATTGTTAATTTGTTGATACTACCTGAGGTGATTAATAGAAACAATACTATTTCTATCAAAATCTCAACTGCATTTTTTTACAGAAATAGAAAAAAAAATTCTAAAATTCATATGAGATTGCAATAGACCCCAAATAGCCAAAACAATCTTGAAAAGGAACACAGTTGGAAGACTCACACTTTCTTGCTTCAAAACTTACTACAAAGCTACAGTAGTTAAAACAGTATGATATTAACAGAGGACAGACATACAGACCAACTGACTAAAGAGCCCAGAAATATACCCTTCAAATAAATGATCAACTGATTTCTGAAAAGGGTGGCCATTCAACGAAGAAGGGACAGTCTTCAACAAATAGTGCTGGGAAAACTGGATAACCACAAGCAAAAGAATAAATTTGGACCCTTATCTGATACTATATATTTTCACAAGCAAAAACAAGAAAAAAAATAAGTAAATACATTGGACTTCATCAAAATTAAAAACTTCTGTGCTTCAAAGATTACTGTCAAGAAAGTGAAAAGACAATCTACTGAATGGGAGAAAATATTTGCAAATCATATATAAAGGGATTAATATCCAGAATACATAAAAAACTCTGAAACTCAACAATTAACAACCTGATTAAAAAACAGGCAAGGGACTTTAATAGACATTTCTCCAAAGATATATAAATGGCCAATAAGCACATTAAAAGATGCTCAACATCATTTATGATTAGGGAAATGCAAATCAAAACCACAACGAAGCCGGGCTCGGTGGCTCAGCCTGTAATCCTGCGCCTTTGGGAGGCTGAGGTGAGTGGATTGCCTGAGCCTGCGGGTTCGAGACCCGCCTGGGCAGCAAGACCTCATCTCTACAATAAATCAAAAAATCAGCCAGGCGTGGTAGTGCAAGCCTGTAATTCCGGCTACTCGGAAGGCTGAGGCGGAAGGATCGCCGGAGCCCAGCAGGTCGAGGCTGCGGTGGCCGGGAGCGGCCACTGCACTCCAGTCTGGGCGACAGAGTGAGACTCCAACTCAAAAAAACCACAACGAGATATTACTTCATACCTCCCAGAATGGGTATAATTTAAAAAAATTTAAAACTCAGAAAATAACAAGTGTTGGGAGGCTACGGAGAAACTGGAATCCTGTGCATTGCTGGTGGAGATGCAAAATGGTACAGCTACAGCTGCTATGGAAAACCATTTGGTGGTTCCTCAAAGGTTAAATACAGAACTATTAAATGATTCAACAATTCCATTCCTAGGTATATATCCTAGCACTGAAGGAGGGACATGAATAGATACTTGTATACCAATGTTCACAGCAAGATTATTCACAATAGCCAAAAGGTGGAAACAATCCTAGTGTAACTGACAGATGAATGGATAAACAAAATATGGTATATGAATACAACGGAATTTTACTCAGCCTTAAATAGGAAATTCTGATTCATGCTATAACATGGATAAACCTTGAAAATATTATGTTAAGTGAAGTGAACCAGGTAGAGAAGGGCAAATATTATATGATTCCTTTTATATGAGGTACCTAGAATAGGTAAATTCACAGAGACAGAAAGTAGAAGAGAGGTTGCCAGAGGCTGGGAGGAATGGGAAAGAGGATGTTATTTTTCAATGGCTACAGAATTTTTATTGGGGACGTTGAAAAAGTTTTGAGTATAGACAGTGATAGTGGTTACATACATTGTGAATGTATTTAATGCCACTGAATTGTACACTTATAGTTAAAATGATAAATATTATGTATATGTTATGACAATTAAAACTTTCAAAGTCATGACCAACTCCCAGCCCTACCTGATGAGTAGAGCTTAGCCGGGTGAAAGGAAGAGGGAGAGTAATCTCCACAGGGGAAACTTTTTAATCTCACAATACTAGTAAGTGATGGCTGCAGGATATTAATTTGTCAGTACTACCTGAAGTGTCCTATAGGACAGTTCTGCCTCCTCAGGGCCCGGTTTGTTATGGACAACTGCTGCCTTCCCTGGGACAGAGTGACATGTAGATGTCCTGCAGCTCAGGAGTGGGCCACTATCTCCTCAGGTGCCTAAAGATGTTTTCCACTCCTTCCCCATGAAACACACACCCCTGGCTCACCTTGGTGGCTTGAGAAGCAATGAGTTCTTGTTTGAGCTCTTCTAGGGCCTCCTGGTTCCGGCCACAGAGCACCAGCTTAGCACCGGTAGCGTAGAAGACTTTTGCACATTCTAAGGAAAAAGAAAAGAACCTTAACAGCTGAGGAAACCCAATGCCATTCTTCCCCAGTGCAGCTCAGTTCATATTCACCCAATGTTGTCTGTTTGTTTCTTCACACCCTCAACATGTATATGTTGACCTCTCCTATGGCCCAGCATGGAGCTAGGAGTTAGGGCCCAATCCAGCACTCATGTTCAGTGCTGCAGACATCCACAGGGCAAGAGAAAGGTGGGGAAAGGTAGACAGTTTTAAATATTATGCTTGAAACTTTCACAATGTGCTTTTTTAACCCTGATCAACCCTGTGAGCACCATTCCCATTTTCACAGCTGAGGAGGCTCAGCAAAGTCAAGCAGGAGGGCCAGCTACTAGTATACCACGGTCTGCCAAGGCTGTGTTCTGGCACTACCCACGCACAGATCTACTAGGAGTACTTACATGGTTCTGTGGGAAAACAGGGCACAGAGGACTCTGGGTGGGGAGACCTTCCCCAGGAGTCCTAAAATCTGATGGGCTGTTTCCCAAAGAAGGGGTTGAGGCAGAGGGAGTGAGTGCCTGAGGGGTCATGGACAGATGAAACTAGGACACAAAGTGGAGGGCCTTACAGCCTCATTGAGCTGCAGTAGGGGTTCTGGCAGCAAAATGCCATGGCTAGAGCTGAGTTTATGCACACTAGTGGAGTACCTACAACAGCAAAGGGATTTTTTTTTGAGTTGGAGTCTCACTCTGTCGCCCAGGCCAGAGTGCAGTGGCACACTCCCAGCCACCGCAGCCTCGACCTGTTGGGCTCCAGTGATCCTTCCGCCTCAGCCTTACAAGTAGCCAGAACTATAGGCGCATGCTACCACACCTGGCTAATTTTTGATTTATTATAGAGACAAGGTCTCGCCAGGTTGCCCAGGCAGGTCTTGAACCCATGGGCTCAGGCAATCCACTTGCCTTGGCCTCCCAAAGTGCTGGGATTACAGGCTGAGCCACTGAGCCTGGCCAGCAAAGGATTATTAAGGATGCCTACATTTTAAAAGACTCACTCCTGCTGGGTAGTAGGGAGAGGGACTGGATAAGACCACATGCCACTGAGCCCACTACAATATTCCAGGGGACAACTGATGAGGAATTCAACTGGGACCATGACAGGGAAGTCCAGAGCTCATCAGACACCTCTACTACTCAATATCCTTTTGGTGGCAAGAAACAAACTCAACTCACATTGGGGCAAAACAAAAGGAGAATTTATCAAAGAGGAAACTCAAGAATGAAGAGAAGAGCTGAATAGCCAAGACTTGTGAAAGTCCAAAGTGGTGGCTACCCAGGGCCCTCTCACATGCTGGCAGGCCTTTCTCTGCATCCTGCCCTGGCCAGCTTCTCAGTGAGATGAGAACTGTAGGCAGTTGTAGGCTCACTCCCCTGCCACCCAGGGATGAGTCTGTCTCGCCTCTTCCTAGATTTAGTGTCAAAATCCCAGGGAATGCTGTGATCAGCCTTGGGTGGGGGGCACAGCCAGAGTCACATTTAATTTCCCTGTGGCTAAGGAGGAAGGGGAGGGGCAGACAAAACACCACCTGAAGGCAGGAGGTGAAACCATCAAAACTTGGAGGTGGAGTTGGGGTCTAACCTGTGGGTAGAGAAAGGAAGAAGAGAGTGATGTGAGGGGAGAGAGGAGGCAGAGGATAATGGAGGAGAGGAGGCAGAGAGCAGCAGAGGGTGATGGGAGAGGAAGGAGGTAGAGGGGATGGGGGAGAGAGAAGGCAGAAGATAATGGAGGAGCGGAGGCAGAGGGTGACAGGGAAGAGGAGGCAGAGGGCAGCAGAGGGTGACGGGAGAGGAAGGAGGTAGAGGGTGAGAAGAGACAGGAGGCAGAGGATGATGAAGGAGAGGAGGCAGAGGGTGAATTTTCTTGCATCTTGCCAAGCCTCCCTCCCAACATGTCCTTCTTAAATATTCAGTGCCCTCATAATTCACACCTTATGAAAGGCAGTACAGCCCAGTGGTCAAGAGTATGCACTTGAGCTAAACTTCCTGTGTGCAGCCCCAGCTTCTGGCACTTACTAGTTCTGTGCTCTCCAGTAAGTTAGAACCTCTTTGTTTCTCACTTTCCTCTTATTCAAAATGCAGACAAAAATAGTGCCTAATTCAGGGTCACAATGGGATTGAATAAGCTAAAGTCAGCAATCACTTACTAAGTGCTTGATAGATAAGAGGCACTACAGAAGTGTTGAATATTTTTCTTTATTTCTAAACTGCCTTTTAAAAATGTTCTACAGCATGACTGATGGTGAAAAGTGTGGGTTTAAAGAAGCACTGTCTGTCTTTACCTGAGGTCTAGTCTCCCTCAAATGCTCATGAGCAGATCTGTACAGGATACCTGGGCCCCTGCTGACCTTGACACAACAGGGAGCCTCCCACAAGGTCTAAGACAGAACCTTAGAGTCCCAGGTGGTCAAGTGGCATCCCAGTCCCTGAAGCCCCTGGCTCATGGAAGGACTCAGTGAGGGGCTGAGGGATCAGGGCTGTCACTTCATCGGCTGGGAGGAAAAAAAGTCAGAAAGGTCAGGCAGTATGTAATCGTCTGAACAGCCCTTCCCTCAGAGAAGTATCACACTTCCTTACAATGAGAAGGGTGCAAAACAGAAACTCAGTGTCCTTCAGTGCTAGCAGTCCTGGGTGTGCAAGAGAGAAGGTTCTTTGACTACTGTCTCATGGCACAACGCCCTCTCTGTACTCTACAGCACCTCATTTAGCTCCTTGTACAGCTTTTACTTGTCATGCCCATGCACTTCTCTGCATACCCTCAGACGGAGTTTTATAGAAAGGTGGCTCAGCCCGTAATCCCATGCCTTTGGGAGGCTGAGGTGAGTGGATTGCCTGAGCCCGCGGATTCGAGACCCGCCTGGGCAACTTGGCGAGACCTCATGTCTACAATAAATAAAAAATGAAGCAGGCGTGGTAGCACACACCTGTAGTTCCGGCTACTTGGAAGGCTAAGGCAGAAGGATCACTGGAGCCCAGCAGGTCGAGGCTGCGGTAGCTGGGAGCAGCCACTGCACTCCAGTCTGGGCGACAGAGTGAGACTCCAACCCAAAAAAGAAAAAAAAGAAAGTGGTGCTAAGACTAAGTCAGCGCATGTTCACGTGTGGTGCACCATTTTCTCTGAAGGAGATTTGATTGATTTGTCCACTGGCTCATCCTGACAAGGCAGCAGCCCAGAGACAGCCACAGCCACTGTTTCTGCTGCTGAGTGGTGTGGCCCAGTCCCAGGGCACCAGCCCCGCCTGTCCTGGTGCGCCTTATCAGAGCAGCAAAGGCACCAAAGGAATGAGGGAGGTGGGAGCTGCACTCCAAGCCAGATGCCAGCATTCCTGAGGCTAGAACGGCTCATCCGGTTTACTAAATCATTCCCAAGGATTAGGAGCCCTGGGCCCCGCTGACTTCCTCACCCCATTTTGTCTCATCCTGACCAACATATAGGACATTTTGTAAGGTGCCACCAAAGGATATAGACATAAAACCAAAGGTGGGAATCGTGCTGGTATATAGACAGCTTCTGGAAAATGAATGCCTGAGTTCTGCTTCAGCTTTGCTTCCTAGCAAAGCTAAAAAGGGAGGAAATTAAAATTTGTATAGGGAGTGACAGAAATGAAAACAACAGATTGGAAAATTCCATTTTCATTTCTTGAAAAAGCTGACACTGGGAAGCAGGAGGGTCAAGGGAAAAAAGAAAACAGTGCCAAGGTATTTAGGGCTGCAGACCATTAATCTCCAGTGCTCCTGGCACACCTAGGCTGTAAGTCAAGAGAGCTGTGCACGACCATGTGGCTCAGGCTGGCTGAAGCAGGCACCCAGAAATCCTATTCCTTTAGTCTGTGGTCCTACTATTTACAAGGACAAGCTCATGAAGCTTTAATACACAAAATAGAGAAGACAGGAGAACTACAGAAAGCTGTCTGAAGACTCATCACATAACCCCAAGCCTTCAGAGCGACTGACATGGCAGGCAGAACCACTGAGGACAGCATGGCTTTTGCCCCTCACAGAAGCTAGGGGACGGCAGCAGTTCCTTAGTGGCACCAGTAGTGGGTGTTTGTACTTGAGAGGGCCAGTTAAGAATCTGTTCCTACTTGATCTGGATGGCGGGATTCCTGTCCTAACACGTCCAATGGGGTAGAATATAAGCAGAGTGACTAAACCACATACTACATATACAGATGTGCTTATCTCAGTGACATTTTCTGTTGCCTTCACAATCTGGTTGTCAGGAGAAGAAACACAGAATAATGAGGAAGGCAGTGTCCTTCTCAAACATCCACGGATGGGACACCTGCAACTCACCATTCTCCCTCAGCCAGCTCTCAAATGCTCTTCAAGGACTTTTAAAAAATACTTCTGAGATCAAGAGAAGTGTCTGTTGACCACCCTATATATAGTAGCTGAGTAAGGTCAGAGGATTGACCGATGGCAAAGGGCCTGGAAGCAGCTGTCTCTTCGAAGGTCTGTATATCCAATGACAGACATGGTGTTCACCCCTGGAGACCTCACATCCACAGTGGCATACAAATGAATCCACACTCCGTAAAGCCTTCTCAGGCTCTCCCTGGCCAACTGCAAGCCACTAACACTACAGACAAGCTCCATCTACTCCTTCGTGTTCATGCAACACCCAACTGCGTATAACTCCCTACACTACCATGCTACTCCCACTTCTGATCCCTGTCTAGAATGTCCTCCCTGCTGACCCACCCCTTCCTTTTACCTGGCCATCTCCTGCCAAAGTGAGCCTTTATGAGTGTGAATTCTGGAGTTGGAGATACGTGGGTTTAAATTTTGGGTCTGCACTTTCTGGCTGGAAGTCCTAGGGCAAATCGTACCTTCTCTAAATCTTAGCTGTGAGAATTCTGTGAGCTAATGCACATAAACATGCTCAGCACAAGCCAGCACGTATAACCACGCCTTCCCTCACCAAGCCTGACTGGGAACGCTCATAACTGAAATGGCAGTATACTGAAACAAGTCCTTGCCTTTCTCCTTGGAACTGTAGACTGTGACCTCCTTGATTGAAGGAGTCCTGTCATTCTGTTTGTTCCAGCATTTGGCCCAGACCCTCACACCTAGCAGGCAGCTCTTGCTATGCTATCACCAACCAAAAGATGCAGCAGTGTATGGGCTGACCACAATTCAGGGATTTCCTCAGCTTTCTTCCATGGAACTCAGCTTGAGTATAGACAGCATGGTATGTACATGTGCTAAGGAAAGAGGGCAAGGAACTCACATGATGTCCCAAAACCAATATGCGTGTATGCAGGGAAGAAGACAAAGCCCTGCAACTCATTTGAGGAATAGGGACTTAGAAGCTCAAGGTGTTCGCTGCCTAGGAGTGGTCCTAGCCTGGGGAACATGGCACAGCTGAGCCATTACTTATCCTGTCTCTGACCCTGCCAAGACTATATCCAGGATACAGAGGCCTGGCCCCAGGGAGGGAAGATGCAGAGAAAGCACACACCAAGGCCATGAACCAGGGGTGCTGGATGAATCCAGGAAAGGTCATTTCATTTGGTCCTCATAGAGGTAAAAACACTCTTTAACTTAGGTGTCCATATTTAAAAATCGGGAGATTTCACATAAAATTCCTACCACAACAAGCAGCTGAGGCTGAGTAGAGCTGCCCCTTCAAGAGGCCATGCAGCCTCCAGGGGACCAGTCTGCTTCACTTGCTTTTGCCTCCCATCCTGATGCTGAGTCAGAGGCCATTTCTCATTGCTTTTAAGCTCCTGCTTTTTCCACCTGGAGAGAGGACAGTGCCATTCAGCCCGCTTCTCTTGTTTGCATTTCCTGCTGCCATGTCAGATACTTGTGCTGGTGGTCATAATACAGCCGAGCCACTCCTCATCCCTGGCTGACTGTCCCCACCCCCAACAGCATCGCTTCAACCCACCTTTCCCCAGTCCTGAGGTGGCGCCTGTAATCACCACCACAGCATTCCGCAGGTAGGCCTTCATGCGCATCCACTGTAGCAGCCGGAAGAGGCCAAAGATGCCTAGGCAGCCAAAGAGCAGGGGCAGGATGGCCGTAGAGGTGATAAAGTCCATGACCTTCACCTTCAGCACACTCTTCCTGGAAGAACCAAAACCAAATGCACTTGTGACAATGCAGAAGAACTCAGGGGATTGCCAAGGCTCTTCCCCTAGTCTGATACAAATCCCAGATCTGTATTCTGCAGACTTCAGCTCTGAGCCCCAGCAAATATCTTTCTAGGCACCACACTCTATGCCAACTACTCAGCATTGTGGAAATTGTTTTCTCTCACTCTGTACTGATGTGAGCAGACAGCAAAGCTACACGCCTCATGATGCTCATCAGAGAACAAGCTGAGATTGTCATTTAGCTTGGAACTCAAGTCACTGGTGAGTGCTACAGGAAGAGATGGCATATCAGTACTCACCTGACTCTCCTTCAGAAACCTGTTTTGACATTACCTCAAGTGATGCCTATTATCATTTTCAATCCCTGAATATTTGTGAAACCAGAAGGGTTTTTTTGTTTGTTTTGTTTGGGTAAAAGAAAAGGACAAAGGAAATCACACTAATTCTTAAACTCTTCAGAGCAAACACTTTGGAGATGGATGTTTCTGGGTGGGGAAGCCCCTAGATGGTATCCATGATGGCCACAGATGGACTGAACACAGACCTCATAGAAACTCAAATTGAATTCAGTGCAGGCAGGCAGAGCGGCCCTGTGTCACGTGTCAGCATAGATAGCAGCCAGTAAGCATGCTGCTGAGCCACGTCCATGACATGTTCTCACCTAGCATTCTCCAGTGAGCCACAGTCAGCCAGATGCAATCAGGAGGCCATGTGAGTGTTTGTGCAACCATGTGTAAGTCAATTCTTAGGAAATATATCCGTTTTCTCCACAACTGCTCTAAATTTCCCCTGAACCTCCCCCATTCCTTGGTACTTATCACCCATGCCCCTGTGCCCAACGCTAGAGCTAAGAGGGGAGACACAGAGTTAAAGGAAGGTCAAGGATGGGCTAGTGAGGAGCTATATCATGGGCTGCCACTGACAGGCAGGCTGGAGTCTATTTGACAGAGTCCCCCACAGTCCACCTCCAGGGCTGTGGCTTTATGAGAACAGTAATCCTTTTCAGGAAGGAAGAGGCTGGAAACCAAGAACAGAGTTCTGGCAAACCAGCCTGAAGCTTTAAACTATTCATCAGTTTGGGAGTAACTATGTAAAACCCTCACCCACCTACTAAATGTCTCATCTCCTCAACACATATATTTTAAAAAATATTTCTGCTTCCTTTCCCAAGACAACATCAACTCTGTGGATGCCAGAGTGGAGACAAGAACACTGCAGACTCCCAATGCACATCCACCTACTAAGTTCCTTCGCTCCTGAAGTTCACACCCAAGCTAAACTGCTTCCTACAAAGGGGTTCCACTCTAACTAGTTTAGTATTTACTTTAAGTTTTCGCCTTGCCTTCCCAAATACACTTAAATTATTGATCACTTAAAAAATAGCCATTCTTGGACTATAAAAATGACTGTTTTCTATCAGCTGACACTTAATCTACTTTTGAAAACTCTTTGGCTACTATCTGCTGAATAGACACAGCTCCACCTCACCCTATGCTGTGCCAGGCCCATGCTGCTTGGACTGGGGGTTAATGTGGCATTTAAAACATCAAGCTGTTCACTCGGGCACTATTAGTACCATCCCCTGCCCCAAAAGGAAGCTCAAGCCAGTATTCCGGCCTACAGGCCATGCTTAGTCCCAAGGAGATGCTAAGACTCAAGAATTCTTTGTCTGACACCTGGGAAGTTGTCAGTAAAGGTTTAGAGCAGGCACCAATGTTCTTTGGTGCTGCCTGGAGTCCTTCACAGGGTCTGCACCCTGAAAATGGAGACGTGGACTCAGTTTCCCAGGAGCAGAAGGGTTAAAAACTGGGGGGCAGGAATGGTTACCACTTTGTTGGTATAGCTTTGCCAGAAAATTATAGCAATTTACAGAAAGCACAGATAGGCCAGAGGTAAGTATAGCTTAGAACTTGCGTGTAATAAACTGGGAAGGGTGAGCAGGTAGTCCGCGTAGATTTCAACTCAGCTGAATGGTTGTTTGGGAAATGCTTTTTTCTCAGTGTAGTGCCAGGTCCTTGTACCAGCAAGGTCTCAGGGTGGGATCACCGGGACTAGAATGGCCCAGGGCCCAGCCACTGCCCAGGATGAGCTGCGAAGTGGGAGAGGGCAGAGGGGCACTGCTCAGGGAAGGACAGCAAGGCTCAGCCCCTGAGGCCAGGCCCCAGAGTTCCACTAAGTCTACTGGGTGGAAACTACTCTGCACATTTCTCCTATGGCCCCTGAAGCCCGAAGCCTGTAGAGTCCACCCTATTCCAAACCTACGACCTGGTGCTGAGCCAGAGCTCCACTGAGGCCAGGGGGACAAGCACCAAGTATGCAGCCTGTCATCTCCCGAAATTCAGAGGTTCCAGAGACCACCTGAAAAACACTAACTGTAACACGATGACAGCAGTGCAGGGGTCATGACCTTCAAGCAGGCCTGGCTGGGGTCACATCATGCCTCCGCCACTTAACAGCCTGGTGAAGAGACCTAACTGCTTTGGGCCTCAGTGTCCTTATCTCTAAGATGAGGGTAAAGAGAACCTACCTCCCAGGTGTGCTCTAAGGTTAGATGAATTAATCAGCATGCACAACCCCTGGCTCAGGGTAAGTGCTCAGGAAACACAACATGCCAGTTAATCATGACCCATGACTAACTCAAAGCTCTGGGCCCAGGAACTCGCTGCCCAGCAATCAGATTTCCAAGGTTTTCTGAAAAAGCCTCTGGTTTATGAACAGTAGTTCTTTCCAAATAAAGGAAACTCATTAAACATGTAGTTTAATGTTTATACCTTTATAAGGCCTTTAGTTTAATCAAATTAACAAATGGGAAAAAAAACTCACAACTTTGTCAGAAGAAGTCAGGATCCCATGTCTCAAGTTTTGTGTCAGAAAATGTGATCATCTAGGCCAGCGAAGCAGGAGGGAAGACAGGTGCTAAAATGTCCCTCAATACCTTTTTCATACCCAGGGAGGAGCAGGATGAAAATAAACCAGCTCAGCACAGCTCCCCAGTGGAAGACGATTAAAGCTCCCAACAAGCTGTACTTTCATGCAACCTAATTAAAACTCAAGCCAGCAATCTATGACATGAAGAAAAGAGAGAAAGCTACACACCGTCTTGTACACTTCTGGGATTCCTTGAGCACCTGATATAACATCACAGGCCAGCCTTGGTCTCCTGGCCCTGGGGACCACTTTGCCTGAGGCACACATAGCACCGGGTTAATGGGATCCATCCTTGGCCCGGGCCGCTTTCTGTGAGGAGAGCGCACATCTGCATTCAGTCTGGCAAGTTGTAGAATCAGAATGCAAAGTAAATTAAAAACCAGTGCTGACTCTCCCCAGCTAACACAGGATGATGATGGTAGGAAAAGATACCCTAGAGCAAGTTATTTATTTGAGAATCAGATTCAATTTCAGCATAACTTTCCTGACCAAGCAAAGCTGTTCATATTGACGATCCTGACTCTTTCCTCCTAACTGTTCTTCCACTCTGTAGAGCCATACCACTGGGCCCAGCCCATGCCCTATGGGGCCTCCTCTGCCCTCAGAGACAGCTGTGCCAACTCTTTCCTGGCTTGCCCTTGGCTATCAGGATGTCATGAGAGCTAGCCACAGACAGCCCCACTGCCTTGCTGTGGTATCTGAGGCCTTCTTCCAGCAAGAGGGACAGCTCCAAAGTGGAAGAAAGGAATCATATCCTAGCTAGACACATTTCCAGATTAGAAAGTCTGTATAAAGCAAGGTCAAAGGCAGGCCTGTTTTCTTTGAAAATAGCATACAAGAAGGACTTTAATATATTTATAAATTATGCATTGTCTATCAAAATGCTTTTTTTTTTTTTTTTGAGTTGGAGTCTCACTCTCACCCAGACTGGAGTGCAGTAGCCGCTCCCGGCCACCGCAACCTCAACCTGCTGGGCTCTGGCAATCCTTCCACCTCAGCCTTCCAAGTAGCTGGAACTACAGACACGTGCTACCACGCCCGGCTAATTTTTTGATTTATTGTAGAGATGAGGTCTCGCCAAGTTGCCCAGGCGGGTCTCGAACCCGCGGGCTCAGGCAATCTACTCACCTCAGTCTCCCAAAGCACGGGATTACAGGCTGAGCCACCAAGCCCAGCTCCAAAATGCTTATTAACTGCTAGTTTCAGATAAAGAGCCAGATCATGGACTAGAAAGACTGATGGTATAAAGAGGAAGTGGGAAAAAAATATATTGTTCATGAGTCCCAGAATTTGGAAACCAACTTGTAGAAGGAATAGAGTTGCCTAGCACCACTATGAGCCAGAGCAGAAAGCAGGACAGGTATGTGGACAGAGAGGGAGGTCAAAAAAGAAAGTAACAACTCCTCAAACAGAAATCACAGAGCACATATCATCTGGAAGTAGAGGACACACCAACACACGGAATGTGTGTATTCACAGTCACACCATGCCGCTAGTCAACGGGCAAGAGACCTGAAGCTTGGTTTTGCACTTAGTGTGCCTCAGAAACTGACATGAGGAAGTTAGAGAGCTCAGGGGTTCACATACTAAAGTTGTCTGCCTGTACTTTCCTATCTCAAAAGATTAATGAGCTCTAGACCTAGGTTAAAAGAGTGCAAAGTTAGGAAAGTCCCTTCAAGGGTGAGTGTTTCTCAGGCCCAGGCAGCCAGAGTTCACTGGTTCTTGCAGCAGCCGGAACTCTGCTGCTCCTTTACTTTCCACAGAACCCCTGAACTCTCTGACTTCCTCACGCCAGTTTATGTGGCTTATCAGCCCTTTAAAAGGTTTCTGGAACCTCAAATTAGAAATGAGACTATCACAAAGAAATCCTCTCTGAGCAGAAATGCCCCCTTTATGCCATCCATTCCATTCCTTGTACTTTGGCCAAAATTCTCCATTGCATTTCACAGATGGAATCTGTTCCTAAGATTCCTTTCTTCTCTTAAGCAATTAAGAAAAAAAAATTGTCAATAAAAATAGGTTGTTGGAATCTACTCAGAAACCATGCATAGAAACTAAACTATTAACAGCCACATCTGAGAATCAAAGGAGAACTCAAAACCCTCCAAAAATTTAAAAAAAAAAACAAAAAGGATGATTTCAGGTCCATAAGAAGGATTAGTCATGAAATAATTTGCTAGGATACACACAAGAAAATCAGGCTAAAGGGCAAAGAGAGTTCCAACTGGAAGCAGGACACTGAAATCATACAGCAAGGAGTGGCTTTTAGTATCACTCAAACAGCTAGGATCCCCTTCCTCCAGACCTATACCTACTCTTTTATTTCATAACTGATGGCCGATTCTAATCAGCAGCTCTATTTAAGGTGACATAAACTGTGGGGCATGCTTATGACCCATATCTAAAAATATATCTGAAAATATATGTCTATTTTCAGAAAGTAAAAGCAGAGTAAGGCTGCTTTTTTTTGGTCTCAAGCATCTGAAAAGCCACAGATAAGGCTGTCTTCGACTGGAAAAAAAGAAAAATATCCTACCTCAGTGGCAGCTACTTTGCCAGTGGCAGGTTCCTGGCGCCAGTGTCTTCTCTGGTCTTTCGACCTGGGCCAGAGGACACCTTCAGGTCAGCAAGCCCTCCCTGGAATGCCGGAACAAGCCACGGACGAGTGGCCTGTGAGGTATATTTTGGGATGCCAGTCTTTGAGCCCCCAGGTTAAAGGAGTGCAGGCTAGCATTAGTAAAAACAGACCCTGAAGGCAGGCTGGAGAATATCTCAGACTAGGCTCCTGAGTGTTCAATCCTGAGAAGAGCAACCACGTTGAAGTGAGCTCTGCTCTCCAGTAAGATGCCAAGCGCACGCTTCCCAGTAATCCCAGCCAGGGAGGGCGGGAGGAGAGGAGCCAAAGTCCAGCCTCAGCCCCTGTAGTGCGACTGCACAGGAGCACAGTGACTGACAACCAGGAGACAGAGCCTGTGCGAGAAGCTGACCATTTATTACTGTCCAAAGTCTTCCTTATCAGTTTGTAAACACAGCACTTACTATGCTACCTAAATACTTTGACACACAAAAAAAACTATTTTTTGTTACTAATGTGCTTTTTAAAATGAATTTAGTATCATTGGAAGATACCAGAATGATGTCACCCTCTTTCCTGGAAAACATACAAGACATACAAGAGGCCTAGGTTCTCCACCCCCACCCCCAACAGAAACTGGACAAGAAACTTGCTGTGGTGGTAAGGAAGAAAAAACACTAAGTCGGCACTGGGGACCTGTGTGCAAGGCCATTCTGCCATGTACTTGCTGTGAGACAAAGGCAAATTCATTCTCTATCCACAACTAAGTGTCCTCATGTCAAAATGGGGATGATTGCTCCAATGAGAAAACACATGGGGAAACACTTTGTAAATGTGAACATCCTCGAAAATGAAATGTGCTATTGAGTCATAAACTGACTGAAAAAAGGCAATTCCCAGAGAGGATTTTAGAAATGTTCTGAGATAAATAGCAGTTGAGCTGGCAGCTTTATGGCTATGTAAGCATGTTCAGTAGAGAGAGTAACCTTACTATTCTGCACCCACACCTGGGATCATCTCAGGTCCTGGATGTTATTTGCTCATCCATTCAGCTACATGTCTTGAGTGCCCTTTGGTATCAGGCACTGGGCTAAGACTGGGGTGGAGAGCAATGAACAAAGGAGACACACTGACTTCCTAGAGTCAGTCTCTATGGGAGACTGACAATACACAAAGAAACACAAAAATTAAATGATTATAGTGACAATTGGATCAAACAACAGAGTGATGGGCTGTCCAAAGTGCAAACCTTGCCTGAGATTTCATTCAAAGTCAAAACAATTCAAACTACTCTACTGGCCAAACAACATATGATGGGCCAGGGCCACTGCTGGTTTGTGACTCTTGAATTTTATAGTATTACCTTAAAAAATTGCAAATAACAACAAGACAAACAAGATACCAATGTAAATAGGAGGTCAGGAGCCCAGTGTGTTTAAAAAGAGCTGCTAGAACATATACCAGAATACCTAATAGGAACTGTACACAGGCATCAGTTTCAGAAACTTCAGAATTAAGCACACTAATTCAAAATATTTGCATTCAAGATAGAGCACAATTACCGACTATATCTGCTACAGTATAGACTCATTCAACAAATATTCGCTAAGCACTACTGTGTGGTAACCCTCCGGGCTCTGGAGTGCAGTGAACAAAACAGGGAATAAATTACCGTCTGTGGAGATGACACAGTAACAAGACAAACAAATAAAATGTGCATTAGTGTATATAACATGCTGAGAGCTGCTAAGAGGAGAGAAAAGCTGGCAGAAGAGGCATGATGGACAGTCAGGTGTTTGCCTAAAACCCTGAAGAAGGTATCCACAGTTGACGGATATAATTTGGATTCAGTCTTTTTCAATTACGTTCCACTCATTTGAAACACTAAGTCATTTATATTTCATCCTTCTTTCAGTCAGACAACAAATATTTGTTGAGGACCCACCAAAGACGTGAGGCTAGGATCACATCAATGAATAAACAAGACCCAGAGCCTAAGACCAGTGTATGGACTAAGTGAAGAGAACTCTCAGTCAACAAACATTAAACTACCATGTGGCAAGGGCTACTAGGAGATGAACCAATGCTATTTGAAGCACATAGCTAATCTGGTCGTTTGTATTGCTTTTCCATCCATTAAAATGCCCTGTAATATTTCATGAAATTTTCTTCATGGCAGGGCATTCAAAGAGAGAAGGAAGGGATCTCCTTATTGACTCTTTACAGCAAGCAGATGCCAAAAGATTTGCAGCAGGAATAGAAACACAACAAAAGCTGATTTTAGTTACTGAAAGGCTTTTTAAAGTGAATTTGATTCACTGAAATATAGTAGAGTGGTCATCAGCACAAAGACTCGTGAAGTCAAATACACAGAATTGACAAAACTTGAGAAATAGCTCCGCAGTGTCCTGACAACTTATCAAAGCCATCTCTTTCTAAGCTAACTCAATATTTAGATTTTTTTTTTTTTTTAATTGAGTTGGAGTCTCACTCTGTCGCCCAGACCGCAGTGCAGTGGCCGCTTCCGGCCACCGCAGCCCTGACCTGCTGGGCTCCGGCGATCCTTCCTCCTCAGCCTTCCAAGTAGCTGGAACTACAGGTGCGCGCTACCACGCCCGGCTAATTTTTTGATTTATTGTAGAGATAAGGTCTCACCAAGTTGCCCAGGTGGGTCTCAAACCCACGGGCTCAGGCAATCCACTCACCTCGGCCTCCCAAAATGCTGGGATTACAGGCTGAGCCACCGAGCCCAGCCTCAATATTTAGATTAAACCTATATTCTAAATGGTACCAAGGATGCACACGAAATATTAAATAATAACTTCAAAAGCTTTCATTACAGAATAGGAATTGCATTCTTTAAATGCAAATACTTTGGTAAATGGAAGGTAGAAGAAAAATTGAGGGATTGGTTCTTGCCTGCTGTCTACCTTGATAATTCCTATTCAACCTTCAAGTACTGGGCACCATCTCCTCTCTGAAACCGTTCAAGCCTCCCAGCAACCCTGACTTTCATATGTGGACAAGGCTAATCACTTCCTTTTCAGTACATTATCTGTGGCTTGTCACAAAGTACCACAATGATTTCCCTATATAGCCGCCTCCCTACCTAGATGGCCATTCTCTGAGAAGAAGATTTGGCCTTTCTCTGCCTCCCAGACCTTCTGTGTGGTGAGAGCACACAAATGTCTGTTGACTGAGACTGAATCACGGAAATAATCTAATCAAATCCCCTTGGATTACAGGAAAAACTAAGGCCCAGATATGTTATTTTATTTGTCTATACTCACTTAGTAATGAACACAAGTCCAAACCTCAAGTCTGTGGAACAAAAGTACTCACAAGCCAATTTTAACTACTTACCAGTTGCCATTAAAAAACAACATTCATGCAGCTTCATTTCAGCAAACGATCACTACAACAAATTAAAGCAAGTCACATCCCAGAACAAAAGTATGTCACCTGCAAGGGATTAAATACTATATGTTGTTTAATTTCAGGTAGTCTCATGGTTGAAATCAGATTATTTTCAATTCTAACAAATTATTGTCTTGGTTACCTCATGGATTCAATCTGTCTTAGTGTGTTTTATCTAGGATAATGGTTCACCCTGAATTCCAAGTTATTTTTAGAACTGAAAAATATTACTGTGAAATTTAAGTAGGAAATGCCCTTTACTTGTAAGCAGTTTTTGAAAGAACGTTTTTATAATGAGTCTACTTAAAAACTGTAATACACTGACTTTAATGCCAGAAAACACACAGGAAGAGAGGGTACAAACAGGAAGGACTGATTAGAAAGGAAAGCATAATGAGCCGAAAGGGATCTGCCACTGCCAACTTCTATGCTTTCATTTAAAAATAGCCTAGCAGGTGTCCTATCACTTTCTTTTACCCGGCATCCTAGCAAATATTTCCCTGAGGACACAGCTGTGTCTCTTCAGGACAGGCCCACAGTAAAAAGTCCAACAATCTACTTCAAACTGGTAGCAGAGTTCCCACTTTTCTTAATAGATAAAATGTTCTCCCTTTATTTACCTTAAGTTAAAAATAATCTTTAATACACTTACCACAGTTCTTGTGAGAGTGTGTAATGACGTAAGGACTATCTTTTTATTATTATTTTTTTAGTTGGAGTCTCACTCCGTTGCCCAGGTTGGAGTGCAGTGGCACACTCACGGCCACCCCAGCGTCTACCTGCTGGGCTCCGGCCATCCTTCCGCCTCAGCCTTCCAAGTAGCTGGAACTACAAGCGCATGCTACCTTGCCCAGCTAATTTTTTATTTATTGTAGAGATGAGGTCTCGCCA